>NC_058088.1:146523984-146769480 GCF_014858855.1 Bufo gargarizans
ATCTCGATTGGGTTCAGGTCCGGTGACTGTGGAGGCCAGGTCATCTGGCGCAGCACCCCATCACTCTCCTTCATGGTCAAATAGCCCTTACACAGCCTGGAGGTGTGTTTGAGGTCATTGTCCTGTTGAAAAATAAATGATGGTCCAACTGTGTACCACACAGCCAGTACTTGCCAGATATTCCTGAAGCTCCTTTAATGTTGCTGTAGGCCTCTTGATAGCCTCCCAGACCAGTTTTTGTCTTGTCTTTTCATCAATTTTGGAGGGACATCCAGTTCTTGGTAATGTCACTGTTGTGCCATATTTTCTCCACTTGATGATGACTGTCTTCACTGTGTTCCATGGTATATCTAATGCCTTGGAAAATCTTTTGTACCCTTCTCCTGACTGATACCTTTTAACAATAAGATTCCTCTGATGCAGACTATGGCTTTTGCTGTGGGATGCGGCTAAGGCTACTTTCACACTAGCGTTCGGGTTTCCGCTTGTGAGCTCCGTTCAAAGGCTCTCACAAGCGGCCCCGAACGCTTCCGTCCAGCCCTAATGCATTCTGAGTGGATGCGGATCCGCTCAGAATGCATCAGTCTGGCAGCGTTTGGCCTCCGCTCCGCTCAGCAGGCGGACACCTGAACGCTGCTTGCAGTGTTCGGGTGTCCGCCTGGCCATGTGGATGTAAGAGGCAGCCCTGATCATCCAGCAACATTTCCAACACATATATATATATCAGACTGTCATGTTTCCCTCCAGCCACCAGAGGCCACTGTGGCTGAGTAGGACAGTGAGAGGAGTTGTTTCCAGAGGATAAGGAGTTAAGGTTTTTCCCGGGCTGAGCAGAGAGCCTGGGCTGAAGGTGTCTGAGTACACAGGAAGAAGGACGCTGACCACTGAGAGGGAGATCCACAGGGAAGATTAGAGTGATTTCTCCCTGCCTGCTGTGACACAGTATCTGGGACATTAGAGTGTGTTTGCTCTCTGACTGAGCTGATGTTTCCTGGTGCAGAAGAGAGACTGCTGCAGTGTGAGGCACCTACCAGAGGGGCTTGTGAGTGAATTCCAGGCCCTGCCTGATTATACGTCCTGAGCTGCTGATTATCCCTAACCAGAGTTACAGAGACTACAAAGTGAGGCTTGCAGCATTACCCCTGCCAGAGCTGATCCACGCTGAAGCAAGCAAGCAAGCAAGCAACCAAGCAACCAGATCGGGACCCAGACTGTATCTGCCTGCATGTGCCGGACACAGAACTGTGAGTGCACTGATGCTAATCTGAGCTAGGACATAGTGGAATAGGATTTAGTTTAGTGCACCGTAGAGGTGCACCCCGGGTAGCGGGGACAGATAGGACTACCTAGAAGAGAGTAGCCTGCCATTTTCTGTACTTGTGTTTGTGATTCATTCGTGTTCTTTATGCAAATTTCCATTATCTTTATTGTGAATTCTCAAGCTGTTCATATTGTAAATCTGCTTTTCCGGCAGTTAGAGTTCTCTTTTAATAAAGCCGGTTTCTGCTTCAGCCTCCTTGTCTGCTGCACTGTACTTGAGTCCTGCTCTACGGTCTCTTCCTCTGCTGACCGTTACATGGAGGCAAACGGATCCGTCCAGACTTACAATGTAAGTCAATGGGGACAGATCCGTTTGAATATGACAGACTATGGCTCAATTTTCAAACGGATCCATCCCCCATTGACTTTCAATGTAAAGTCTGGATGGATCCGTCTGAGGCTACTTTGACACTTAGAATTTTTTTTACAATATAATGCAGACGGATCCGTTCTGAACGGATCCACCGTCTGCATTATATGAGCGGATCCGTCTCAGACGGATCCTCTCTGAACGCAAGTGTGAAAGTAGCCTAAGAAAATTTCAGGAAAGATCAACTACAACAGCTGAACTTTATTTGGGGTTAATCAGAGGCACTTTAAATGATGGCAGGTGTATGCTGACTCCTATTTAACATGATTTTGAATGTGAATGCTTAATTCTGAACACAGCTACATCCCCACTTATGCAACCACAATATTTCAGGTTTTTTTTGTTTTCTTCCCTCCACCTAAAAGATTTCAGTTTGCGTAGACTTTTTATATCCACTGTATGTGCAGTCTGTAGCTGTGTTAGGAAACAGCGGCATCTTGTGGCCAAACAGCAGAATGTCAGTCCAGAACATTTAATTTAATAACACAAACAGTGTTCAGACAAGGAGAGTTGTTTCCCCATCTCACACTTATATACTTACTGCTGCCTCTGGCTTAGCAGAGCTCAGCACTGTGAGTTCACTGAAGACTGAAGACAAATGACGGAGGAATCTGTCTGCCACAGTCTGAAAGGCAGGCAAACACTTGTCACTTTAAATGACACGGTGAGGAAAGGACATTGAGAAAAAAAGGAGCCTATCAGATTGCAAGCAAAAGGGGAAGGTGTAACAGCATTTTTCCTCCTTGTGCCCCGTCACAGTAGCTATAATCACATTGTACCCCTTTACAAAAGTAATGCCCCCCTCTTAGTAGTGCCCCTTTGACAGTAGTTATGCCCCCTTTCAGTAATGCACCCCCATAACTGTTAATAAAAAAGAAAAGAAAAACACTCACCTAGGCGTTCCCCTGATGATCGATGATCAGAGCATCTCCGGCGCTCCTCAGCAGACACAATAAAAAAAAAAAAAAAGATGCGCCCATGATTTTTCTGAGGGTGGTGGTATTTCACTAGGTTATTTTGGTGGTAATATTAATCATCTTACAGCTCACAGTGAATGCTGGTAATGAGTTCTTCTGAGTATATTGAGCCATAGTTGTGTCTTAGTTATTATCTTTACCATTCATTATGGTTTTCGTGTTTGTCCATAAAAAATGTTGGATGCCTGTGATTTTGGGATAAGAATTCCCGAAAAAAGATAAATTTGGGTTGGTAACCCTGGTAGGAGGAATGCACAGGATGATTCCCAAGCATACATCCTTTTGCACAGCCCAATAGTGCAATGTATGTCTGACCGCATTGTGCCTTCTAGAAAGTGCAAGCAGTTGAGTTGAATGGTGGTCAGCTCTGAGAGCTGAACATACCTCAGTCATCCTAAAACCTGAGGACAGCCATCAAAATCCGGGACTGTCCTACCAGATCCTAGACGGTTAGAAGGTATGTGATTTTGGATTTTTAAGCCCTCAATAGCGAACATGGCATCTCCAGATAACACAAATAATATAATAATTATACTGCATGGCAGACAAAAAAGTATCTCTTATATATAACACAAATAATATAATATTTATACTGAATGGCAGACCAAAAAGTTTCTCTTATATAAATATATAAAAATTAATCTGTCTGTCTGTTCTTTAGGCAAGACCAAAAGACTGGACAGATCTGCACCAAATTTGGCACATAGGTACATAGGGTATTCAGAAATGTATTCGACCGGGTCTCAGCTCTCTAGGACGTACCATTCCTGCGATATTCCCAAAAAATATGTTAGCCAATAGTAGCTTGCAGCTTTACTCACACTCTTCCATTCACACGGTCACATGACCCTTATAATCCAATAGAAACTTACAGGTCCTTCAGTCTTAACATAAACAGTTACACCAGGTTTCCATAACAACTCAGCCAATATTTTTCACTGTTTGAAGTCACTGTTAAGGGGGAAGGGTGCTGTGGAGGTCACTGTTAAGAAGCAAGGTGCTATGGATGTCACGTTAAGGGGACAGGGTGCTGTTAAGGGGGGTGGGCTGCTATGGAGGTCAGTGTTAAGGGGGGGTGTCCTGTGGGGGTCACTGTTAAGGGGTAGATCGCTGTGGAGGGTCACTGTAAAGGGTGCCAGGCCACTGTGGAGGTCAGTGTTAAGGGAGTGGGGTACTGTGGAGGCAATGTTAAGGGGGTGGGGTGCTGTAGAAGTTAAGGGGATGGGCGATGTGGAGGTCACAGTTAAGGTGGCGGGGTACTGTGGAGATGAGTATTAATGGGGGGAGGTGCTGTAGAGGTCACTGTTAACGGGATGGGCTCTGTGAAGTGTTAAGAGAGTGGGCCACTGTGCAGCTCACTATTAAGGGGGTGGGCCACTGTGGAGGTCAGTTTTAAGGACGGGCCACTGTGTAGGTCAGTGTAAAGGGGGCAGGGCACTATGGAGGTCACAGTAAAGGTGGCAGGGTTCTGTGGAGGTCACAGTAAAGGGGGTGAGCCGTTATGGATGTCATTGTTAAAGTAGCAGCATACTTTGGAGGTCACTTTTAAGGGGACAAAGTGCTGTGGATGTCAGTTATATATAAAAAAGAAAGAATTCAGCGGGAGCACCATCCAGGAGACGGGTGCAATGTCCAACATAGGGCAACGGCAATACCCAGTTACCCAGTAGTATAAAAAGCAAAAAAGTAGGACTGCACTGAGTTGTAGTGAAATCAAAAAAACTTTTATTCACCCATAATGTGGCAAAATTGCGACATTTCAGCACAGTTTCTATGCTTCCTCAAGCATAGAAACTGTGAAAATGAGGGCATATAAAGACATATCCTGAGTGACCAACCAATCACAATGTGGTTACAATCATAGTTCAATTAAATACATCTGATACATGTGCTAAAGATAAACAAAGTGCATGTGCATAAAGTGACATGTGCCATGAGATCCACAGTACAAGAACTGTATCCTTGCATGTAGATCAAGTAACCATATGGTATACAAGACATCAAGTACATACGGTTCCATTAGTGTTTGTTATAGATATATTGATTGTGCAAAATGCCTCCTCAACAATGTATCCAGCCGCCGTAGGTAACTCCTACGTTGTCCAGCATATGGGGAGAGCTCCAAATCTGCCGAGATGGACCCCAACCCACTAGGTCGCCTATGTCAGAAGGGGACACCTCAATGAACCCCGCTGGCACTGTCAACCTGATTGCCGGTAATAACGCAGCCATAGGGGGGATTCTCCCTAAAATTTCTAAGGAAAGCACTACACAAAAATTACATATCTGGAGTTGCGCAACAATTTGAAAAAAAAAACACAGGTACTCTTGCTGGGCGTCATCACTTTCAAAGAGGTTTAGTTCAGGGATCTTCATCCGATCATGTGAGGGTTAAAATTTCTAAAAGGCAAAGAGAAATTTACAAATGAATTGCAAATTAGATAGTATGTTTCATGTGAATTACAAATTGTACTTTCACCATTCCTTGGCACTATCATACACAATTGAAACAGGAAAACCGCAAATACAAGGAAAATCAGGATCAACCCCAAATCAATGGTCCTTCACCTAAATTCCGCATTAAGCCCTCTAGGGTGTAGGCTATCCAGAGCATATATCCATCGTAGTTCTCTTTTTTTTTTAATTGCTAAACGGTCACCACCTCTTCTGGGTAACGCAATATGATCTATGATCCAGCATCTTAGATCCCGTTCAGTGTGATGAAGGGATCCAAAATGTCTGGAAACTGGTAGATAAATGCGCTTTTTCCTTATGGAATTTCTGTGATTGTTTAACCTTAATGATGAAGAACATGTAAGATGGAATCTAATGGGATACTCTTTTCCTGTATGTGGATGTACAAAGGATTTAGATTTACAAATATAGTGACAATTGACGCAGTTGAGGCACGGGAAACATCCCAGCCCCGACTGCGTCAATGTTCACTGTACACTGCTTCTTTTGGGACCTATGTCTGCTCTGACCAAATGGTCTCTGATATTTTTATTCTTTCGATATGATAAAAGAGGAGGAATTTTAAACTCAGGGACAACTTTGATGCATCTACTGAGAATATTCCAATTGTTTTTCAGAATCTGTCCTATCTCCAAACTACAGTCAGAGTATGTCGACATAAACGGTATCCTTTGAATTTTTTGAGGAATGGGTTGTACACTTTCTGTATTTGTATGAAGAATTTAACTTTTTTGTTCATTTAACAATTTGCGAGGGTAACCACGTTCTTTAAATTTACCTTCCATCATATCCAATGTGGCGCCCGTTTGGATACAATGTGCTTTGCCCTCAGAAATTGCGAGTAAGGGAGATGTTTGATCAAGCTACGTGGATGGTTGCTTTCAAACCGTAAAATCGTATTTCTGTCTGTCGGCTTAACGAACAGACCCGTACAGATTAAACCATCAACCAGTTTAACCTTAGTATCCAGAAATGACAGATTTGTTTTAGAATGAGACAATGTATACTAAAGATAAGCATCCACACCATTAAGGTATTGATGAAATTTATTTAATTGTATTTCAGTACCCGCCCACAGGAGGAAGACGTCATCTATGTATCTCCACCACCTCAAAACATGTTGAAAGTGGTGGGATACATAGATAAAGTCCTCCTCCATGTGGCGCATATATATGTTTGCGTACGTTGGGGCCACATTTGACCCCATCGCAACACCGCGTTTTTGATTAAAAAATGTGTCCTGAAACAAAAAATAGTTGTTCTCAAGTATCAGTTTCAGATGGGAATTAATAAAGTGTTTTGTATCCAGAGTTATATGTGAGCCATCCAGATATTTATTAACTGCAGCAATACCTTTCTCATGTCCTATTGATGTATATAGAGATACCACATAAAAAGATACAAGAGTTAGAGACTCCACACTACTGATATTAACTGCTCTCAATTGTTGCAAAAAATCCCCTGTATCTTTGATATAAGATTTTCCAGCTGTCGAAGTATCCCTCAGCATTTTATCAAGGAAAATAGCTATTCTGCTAAATATAGAGTCTGTGCCTGATACGATGGGGCAGCCAGGAGGGTCCACAAGACTTTTATGGACCTTAGGCAATATACACTCACCTAAAGAATTATTAGTAACACCATACTAATACGATGTTGGACCCCCTTTTGCCTTCAGAACTGCCTTAATTCTACGTGGCATTGATTAAACAAGGTGCTGATAGCATGCTTTAGAAATGTTGGCCCATTTTGATAGGATAGCATCTTGCAGTTGATGGAGATTTGAGGGATGCACATCCAGGGCACGAAGCTCCCGTTCCACCACATCCCAAAGATGCTCTAGTGGGTTGAGATCTGGTGACTTTGGTGGCCATTTTAGTACAGTGAACTCATTGTCATGTTCAAGAAACCAATTTGAAATGATTCGAGCTTTGTGACATGGTGCATTATCCTGCTGGAAGTAGCCATCAGAGGATGGGTACATGGTGGTCATAAAGGGACGGACATGGTCACAAACAATGCTCAGGTAGCCCAATTGGCACTAAGGGGCCTAAAGTGTGCCCAGAAAACATCCCCCACACCATTACACCACCACCACAAGCCTGCACAGTGGTAACAAGGCATGATGGATACATGTTTTCATTCTGTTTACGCCAAATTCGGACTCTACCATTTGAATGTCTCAACAGAAATCGAGACTCATCAGACCAGGCAACATTTTTCCAGTCTTCAACAGTCCAATTTTGGTGAGCTCGTGCAAATTGTAACCTCTTTTTCCTATTTGTAGTGGAGATGAGTGGTACCCGGTGGGGTCTTCTGATGTTTTAGCCCATCCGCCTCAAGGTTGTGCGTGTTCTGGCTTCACAGATACTTTGCTGCATACCTCGGTTGTAACGAGTGGTTATTTCAGTCAACGCTGCTCTTCTATCAGCGTTGGGGTCAAACGTGGCCCCAACGTACACAAACATATATATGCGCCACATGGAGGAGGACTTTATCTATGTATCCCACCACTTTCAACATGTTTTGAGGTGGTGGAGATACATAGATGACGTCTTCCTCCTGTGGACGGGTACTGAAATACAATTAAATGAATTTCATCAATACCTTAATGGTGTGGATGCTTATCTTTAGTATACAGTGTCTCATTCTAAAACAAATCTGTCATTTCTGGATACTAAGGTTAAACTGGTTGATGGTTTAATCTGTACTGGTCTGTTCGTTAAGCCGACAGACAGAAATACGATTTTACGGTTCGAAAAAAACCATCCACGTAGCTTGATCAAACATCTCCCTTACTCGCAATTTCTGAGGGCAAAGCACATTGTATCCAATCGGGCGGAGTTGTCCGCCACATTGGATATGATGGAAGGTAAATTTAAAGAACGTGGTTACCCTCGCAAATTGTTAAATGAACAAAAAAGTTAAATTCTTCATACAAATACAGAAAGTGTACAACCCATTCCTCAAAAAATTCAAAGGATACCGTTTATGTCGACATACTCTGACTGTAGTTTGGAGATAGGACAGATTCTGAAAATCAATTGGAATATTCTCAGTAGATGCATCAAAGTTGTCCCTGAGTTTAAAATGCCTCCTCTTTTATCATATCGAAAGAATAAAAATATCAGAGACCATTTGGTCAGAGCAGACATAGGTCCCAAAAGAAGCAGTGTACAGTGAACATTGACGCAGTCGGGGCTGGGATGTTTCCTGTGCCTCAACTGCGTCAATTGTCACTATATTTGTAAATCTAAATCCTTTGTACATCCACATACAGGAAAAGAGTATCCCATTAGATTCCATCTTACATGTTCTTCATCATATGTGATTTATGTGCTACCATGTCCTTGCAACCTAATATATGTTGGAGAAACATCAACGGAATTGAAATTAAGGTTAAACAATCACAGAAATTCCATAAGGAAAAAGCGCATTTATCTTCCAGTTTCCAGACATTTTGGATCCCTTCATCACACTGAACGGGATCTAAGATGCTGGATCATAGATCATATTGTGTTACCCAGAAGAGGTGGTGACCGTTTAGCAATAAAAAAAAAGAGAACTACGATGGATATATGCTCTGGATAGCCTACACCCTAGAGGGCTTAATGCGGAATTTAGGTGAAGGACCATTGATTTGGGGTTGATCCTGATTTTTCTTGTATTTGCGGTTTTCCTGTTTCAATTGTGTATGATAGTGCCAAGGAATGGTGAAAGTACAATTTGTAATTCACATGAAACATACTATCTAATTTGCAATTCATTTGTAAATTTCTCTTTGCCTTTTAGAAATTTTAACCCTCACATGATCGGATGAAGATCCCTGAACTAAACCTCTTTGAAAGTGATGACGCCCAGCAAGAGTACCTGTGTTTTTTTTTTCAAATTGTTGCGCAACTCCAGATATGTAATTTTTGTGTAGTGCTTTCCTTAGAAATTTTAGGGAGAATCCCCCCTATGGCTGCGTTATTACCGGCAATCAGGTTGACAGTGCCAGCGGGGTTCATTGAGGTGTCCCCTTCTGACATAGGCGACCTAGTGGGTTGGGGTCCATCTCGGCAGATTTGGAGCTCTCCCCATATGCTGGACAACGTAGGAGTTACCTACGGCGGCTGGATACATTGTTGAGGAGGCATTTTGCACAATCAATATATCTATAACAAACACTAATGGAACCGTATGTACTTGATGTCTTGTATACCATATGGTTACTTGATCTACATGCAAGGATACAGTTCTTGTACTGTGGATCTCATGGCACATGTCACTTTATGCACATGCACTTTGTTTATCTTTAGCACATGTATCAGATGTATTTAATTGAACTATGATTGTAACCACATTGTGATTGGTTGGTCACTCAGGATATGTCTTTATATGCCCTCATTTTCACAGTTTCTATGCTTGAGGAAGCATAGAAACTGTGCTGAAATGTCGCAATTTTGCCACATTATGGGTGAATAAAAGTTTTTTTGATTTCACTACAACTCAGTGCAGTCCTACTTTTTTGCTTTTTATACTACTGGGTAACTGGGTATTGCCGTTGCCCTATGTTGGACATTGCACCCGTCTCCTGGATGGTGAGACGTACAATTTGTAATTCACATGAAACATACTATCTAATTTGAAATTAATTTGTAAATTTCTCTTTGCCTTTTAGAAATTTTAACCCTCACATGATCGGATGAAGATCCCTGAACTAAACCTCTTTGAAAGTGATGACGCCCAGCAATAGTACCTGTGTTTTTTTTTTCTCAAATTGTTGCGCAACTCCAGATATGTAATTTTTGTGTAGTGCTTTCCTTAGAAATTTTAGGGAGAATCCCCCCTATGGCTGCGTTATTACCGGCAATCAGGTTGACAGTGCCAGCGGTGTTCAGTGCCCCTTCTGACATAGGCGACCTAGTGGTTTGGTCGGGGCAGTTTGCCTTCAAGTAAAATGGCGGTTTCAGTATAATTGTGAGGAGCGCATGCGTCACATTGAAGCGCTATGACACATATAATGACGCTCGTCTGGACATGCGCAACGAACTGTTGGAGACGCTCAATGGAGCGCGATGGTCTCTGCGGGCGACATGACTTTTAGAGGTGTGATTTCTATGATCTTCATCCGCTACACTAAGTCACTTTTTATTATAATCTTACTAAAGATGTTATTTATATGTACTTGATGTCTTGTATGCCATATGGTTACTTGATCTATATGCAAGGATACAGTTCTTGTACTGTGGATCTCATGGCACATGTCACTTTATGCACATGCACTTTGTTTATCTTTAGCACATGTATCAGATGTATTTAATTGAACTATGATTGTAACCACATTGTGATTGGTTGGGTCACTCAGGATATGTCTTTATATGCCCTCATTTTCACTGTTTCTATGCTTGAGGAAGGCTCTTGTTAGCTGAAACGTGGCAAATTTGCCATATTATGGGTGAATAAAAGTTTTTTTGATTTCACTACAACTCATGAGTGCAGTCCTACTTTTTCGCTTTTTATATATATATATATATATGTATATATATATATATATATATTAAAGTCACTGACCGTTCAGTGGAATGAGCAGGAGGAAAAGGCTTTCTCCGCTCTGAAGTCGGCCCTGTGTGGGTCCCCGGTGTTGGTTACTCCCGACTTTAAGAGGGAGTTTGTGGTACAGACAGATGCCTCTGAAGTAGGTCTCGGAGCTGTACTCTCTCAGGACATCAATGTGGAGGAGCTTCCCATTGTTTTCCTGAGCCGCAAACTTACACTAGCCGAGACTAGGTACAGTATAGCAGTGAGAGAGTGCCTGGCCATCAAGTGGACACTCGAGTCTCTCCGCTATTACTGTTGGGAAAAAAGTTCCATCTGGTAACCGACCACTCCCCTCTCAAGTGGATGAGCCAAGCTAAAGAGAGGAATGCTCGGGTCGCCAGGTGTTTTTTGTCTCTACAGAACTTTATATTTTCAGTGGAACATAGGGCAGGCAGGTTACAGGGTAATGCAGATGCCCTGTCCCGGGTACACTGTCTGGTGGGTGTTCAACCCCTCAGGGTTGAACAAAGAGGGTAGGTATGTAGGGAAGCACATGGAGCCGTCATTGACGGAAGATATGTGTCACTGATGTTCCTGGCCTCAGTCAGGTAAGAGCCGGTAATTTTAAGTGTCAGAGGCAGCTAGTGCCTACTGACACTATTTATTATTTAGTGTGGCTGTAAAAAGCTGATCCGGGCCGGCTCTTACTGGGAGCAGCCAAAGTGCAGGGTGGGTGGCTGTTCCTCACGTTTCAGGCCGTGTTTTGGTTTGGGATAAAAACCCAGCCAGCAGTCTCAGCTGGGTGGATTATCCTTCATCTGATACTGGAGCTGTGTCAGTCTGGGGTGTTGGAGCCTGAGAGTTTAGGCCGGGACTAAGGCCTGCTATATATTGTTTGGGAAAAAGCACGTGGACTTCTGCTTCACCTAAGGTCTTATGTGCTGCAGCCTGGTGTCAACAAACACCAGACTCAAAGTGACAGTTTTTCCTTGAAACTGCCTTTTTGTTGTCACTTTACTTATGTGTGAATAAAGCAGTGCATTTAAGTTAAAGACGTTGTCTAAGCCTGTCGACCAGAGCAGATTCCCAATATATATACATATATATATATATATATATATATATATAATTTGAGGAAAGTGAGGAAGCAGCACACTGTATAAGCAGGGGGTGCACGTCCGGCCAGTGTGGACCAGCACCTAGGTCCAATGTACTAGAAGTGAAAAATAGCCAGCAGCACTATATATACCCCCAAATTACATAGTTACATAGTTGTTAAGGTTGGAAAAAGACAAAAGTCCATCAAGTCCAACCTGTAATCCTGCTATATCAATTCACGGAACAAATCCCTAGATAGATATCCATCTTCCTTCTAAAAAGGGGTTGGTCCAAAAGGGAAGGGTGCGTAGAACAAGATTTCTATACATTGTCATAAGCCTCAATGTTATTTTGAATTAAAAAGTCATCTAAACCTTTTTTGAAGCCATCTACTGTATTTGCTGTGCCCAGTTTCTGCGGCGGACTATTACAGAAATTAAAAGCCCTTACAGTAAAGAATGCTTATCACTTCTTATGACTGAATCTTTTTTTTCTCCAGGCGTAGGGGTGGCCACATGTTTTTTGAGGGCGTTTAACACAGAATAGCTTTCCTTGATCTTTTTTGTATGGTCCATTTACATATTTGTACAGGTTAATCATGTCATCCCTTAGACATCCTTTTTCAAGGCTAAACAAATTCAGTTCATTTAATCTTTGCTCATAACTAAGATCTTTCAGGCCCTTTAGGAGTTTAGTTGCTCTCCTCTGTACTTTCTCTAACTCCAGAGCATTTTTTTATGGACTAGTGCCCAGAACTGAACCGTGTATTCCAGATGAGGCCGCACCAACGCTTTGTATAGTGGCAATATTACATCCCTGTTCCCAGAGTCCATACCTCTTTTAATACAAGAGAAAATTCTGTTGGCCTTAGAGGCAGCTGACTGGCATTGCATGCTGTTATTTAGTCCATGATCTATTAATACACCCAGATCCTTCTCAACAAGTCACGAAGAAAATACTGCAGTGGTGCAAATTCACTGATGGAGACGGTCGTAGAACTTCAAGTTAGATGTTTCTTTTATTCAAAGCAAGCGCATGTACATATAAACAACGCGTTTCATCAGGTAAGGTAAAAGTACATAGGGGTAGATATTTATAGTGAAAGAAAAGTAAAATAAAATGCCAAAAAAACGCACCTGTGTACCGCCCTCAACAGGAGGGGTTATCACTAGGTTTCATTTAAATTGCAGTATACATACATATCGTAAGAAAAGGGGGTATAGATACTAAAATGAATAGAGTAAGTAATAGTATGCACAAAGGTGAATTGAATGTGTAAAAACAAGTGTATTAAAATGTTTTTAAATGTTTTTAATGTTTTTCAACACATTGTCAAAACGAATGAAAAGATCATGTGACCACTGGTTGGGTCACATGGTGTATTTCGTTTCTGAAGGGGGTGGGGATGTGCCGGCCTATTAATTTCTTATGCTGCTGGGAGAAGGGACACTTGATCGGAACGGGCGTGACTATGTGACCCATCTCCATGGTGAGCAGGACGCTACCTCCGTGATGTCAGCATTATGTGCCAGCGCTTACTTGCAGACATGATCGCAGTCTTGCGGTCATGTGGCTTGTTGTCAAGGTAACCGGAACGCTTCTGCTCTTGGTTGCTATTGTTAGCAGTACTCCCAGCTCCGGGCTGTGAGGGGAGAAGTTAAATATATCAAAGCTGGCGTTGGTTATCTGAATGGGAACATATGATTGCTACCAGAACTAAGAATAAATAATAGAATAACACTGTAAATAAAATGAGAGCGACTTAAAAGACTGATAATAAATATATGGGACAATTAGCCCAAAAAAAGTAAACAACGGAATGGATTTAAATGACAAGATATTAAAATTTGCATTTTTGCATTTTTTTTTTTATTTTTTAAAAACTGTGGGCAATTAGCCACATTCTACCACCTTCCCAAAATTCATAAGAATGAGAAGAATCCACCCGGTAGACCAATTATTTCTGGAGTTTCTGCTCTCACCCGTAATTTATCTCATTATATTGATGTCAACCTCCAGAAATACATCCTAGGACTAACATCTTATCTAAGGGACTCCACATCACTGAAAGATATTGAATGGAAGACTAGCTACTTTTGGCTAACCCTTGATGTTTTGGCCCTTTATTCCAAAATATTGCATGAATTAGGTTTGAAGTGTACATCCGCCTTTCTGGAAAAAGATCATGATATGCCTGCGCAACAAAAAGATTTCATCATTAGAGGCATTGAGTTTATCCTCACACATAATGTTTTTCTATTCCAGAAACAAATTTACAAACAGATAAGTGGGACTGCAATGGGGACACACTTCGTGACGAGTTTTGCCAACCTCTTTATGGGAGCGTTTGAGGAATCCTTATTTTATCAAACAACCTATTGGTCAAAAAACATTGTCTTGTTTCAAAGATACATAGATGACCTGATTTTTATTTGGAACAGAGACCAAACAGCCATCGAGAATTTCATCTTGTGGCTCAATACAAATAATTGGGGTATTTCATTTACAGGTACATATAATTCTTGTAAAATTGAGTTTCTAGACCTCAAAATCTCATGAGAACGAAATTAGGACACAGACTTTCTTTAAGAAGGTATATAGGAATAGCTATTTGGACTTTAAGAGTACCCACCATAGGAAATGGAAAACTAACATTCCCTTTAGCCAATTTAAGAGAATTCGGCGAAACTGCACAACTGATGAGGACTTTACCAATCAGTGCGATGCACTCACCACTAGGTTTAGTCAGAAAGGATATCCAACAAACATCGTCTCGAGTGCTAGAAAAAAACCTTCAGCACTCTCACAATTAGAGTGCCTAGCACCCATATGGAAAAGAGAACAGGATGCAGACAGCAATCTATTTCTCTGTAATTTTTTAACCACTTACAACCAAAACCACAATACCATTAAAACAATACTGGAGAAACATTGGCACATCCTAAGAAGGGATCCTATACTGAATCAAATTATTCCAAAGGTTCCCCGCCTAACCTATAACCTATAGAAGAGTGCGGAGCCTGAAAAACATCTTTTTGCAGCTAGCAAATTAAGATCAACTAATGGTCCAACTAAAAATCAGGATTCCTCTATTCCTAAAGGCAGCCATAAATGCGTCCATTCAAGATGTTTGTGTTGCAGAATGATCTGTCGGAAATCAATCTTTCAAAGCCGAAGCAGTGGTGAATCCTTTCCCATTTCTAGCAATTTGAACTGTGAATCCTCTTACGTAATTTACTTATTAGAATGCCTGTGTCATTTACAGTATGTCAGTTGCAGCATACAAACATTACGTAACAGAGTTAATAAGCACCGGTCAAATATAAAGAAACAATACCTCAAACACAGTGTCTCAGGACATGCAGCGCTTCATCATGAGGGGAGTTCATGCGGCTTTACTGTCATACCTATTGAACAAATACCAGCGCACCTAAAAGAAATGTTTTGGATATATAAAATAAAACGCCTTAGTCCTTATGAAGCCTTTGAGATAAACCTAAAAAATCTGTCTTTTCCCTTCCATTATATATTTTTGTGGCCTTTTACACCAAAAGATTAAATAGAGTTTCCGTACAGTATATTATATTCAGGACCCCTACTCCCTCATATATCTGAAACATTCTTCTTTTAAATTATTAGTTTGTATTTTATTATTTTAATATCCTGTCATGTCAAATTCAAATTTCTCCCTATTTTACCTACCCGTGATGTAAAATTGCTCCCTATTTTACTTATCTTAGGGCTAATTGCCCCCAGTTTTGAAAAAATTCCTAAAAAATTCTAATTTTAATATCTTGTCATTTAAATCCGTTCTGTTGTTTACTTTTTGGGGCTAATTGTCCAATATATTTATTATCAGTCTTTTAAGTCACTCTTATTTTATTTACAGTGTTATTCTATTATTTATTCTTAGTTCTGGTAGCAATCATATGCCCCCATTCAGATAACCAATGCCAGCTTTGATATATTTAACTTCTCCCCTCACAGCCCGGAGCTGGGAGTACTGCTAACAATAGCAACCAAGAGCAGAAGCGTTCCGGTTACCTTGACAACAAGCCACATCACCGCAAGACTGCGATCATGTCTGCGAGTAAGCGCTGGCACATAATGCTGACATCACAGAGGTAGTGTCCTGCTCACCATGGAGATGGGTCACGTGGTCACGCCTTTCCGATCACGTGTCCTTTCTCCCATCAGCATAAGAAATGAATAGGCCGGTGTTCTGCCAGATCTCTATAGATTGCTGAAAGTCTATAGCGGAAGTCACGTGGTGCGCTGCACAAGCGCACTTCCACGAATCATCCCTGCAGCCTCCATTGAAGTACTTTGTGCACCGCACGTGCTTACAATTAAGGGTATATTGACCTCTTAAAGTGACAGTCATCTCCAGTAAAATACAGCATCTACATTAATTTTTTACAATATGTATGTTTACTGCTATTTAAATGACACCTAGTGATAACCCCTCCCATTGAGGGCGGTACACAGGTGCAATTTTTTGGTGTTTTTTTTTTTTACTTCTCTTTTACTATAAATATCTACCCCTATGTACTTTTACCTAACCTGATGAAGGGGAACTGTTTGTCCCCGAAATGTGTTGTTTATATGTATATGCGCTTTCTTTGAATAAAAGAAACATCTAACTTGAAGTTCTACGACCGTCTCCATCAGTGAATTTGCGCCACCGCAGTATTTTCTTTGTGACAACGACTCTCTAGGGGATTGGACACCCTTTCCAGGAGAGACCTTTCCTGCGGCTGCATCTTCATTAGAGTTGGGCCTATTATTAGCACAACTCAATAAGGTGAGTCTTTCTCCTTTCTTAATATCTCAACTTGCCCGAACATACTACCCTATTGTGCGCCCCTTTACTCTCTCCCGCATCATTCCACTTGAGGTTTGAGTGGGGGCTAGAGACGTCCTCTCCTACAACAACCTTCTCAACCAGTGACTCTCCCAGTTTTACTCCCCCTAGGACATATGCTGCATGCAGACTATTAGTCCCCATGTGCATAACTTTACATTTATCTATAGTGAAACTCATTTGCCACCTCAAGTGGAGGCCCAAACAGTAGGTTTTTCCAAGTCATCTTGTACCTTATTAACATCCTCCATAGACTGCACCATATTACAAAGTTGCTAAAAAGAACAATAATATGTCCCTCATTGGCTTTCAATCAGTAATATGTACCCCCATATTGTGGTACTGAGAAAAGTAAGCTAAACTAGTCAGTCAGTCAGTGGGAAAATAAAAAAAATGATGGATCTTGAAGTGCTATGATTAAAAAGAAAAAAAGAAAAAAAAAACAATATTCTGAGGCTGAAAAGATAAATTTGCAATATTTTCAGGCAACTATAGGGGGGGCTGCAGAGTCACTTGGCGTCCCAGTCTGACACTATGGGTAATAATGAACAATTTATACCTATACAATGGAATATCTGACAGCCTTCCTTCAGATGTAAAGACAAATCCAGCCAGCGCTAGCTGCTACAGGTCAGCGTTGCTGCGGGGAGGAGTGAAACTCCACGAGGTCAAAAGTGAAAGTAAATCCCGGCAACTGCTTGGATATGCTGAATCTTCTTCTTTTTATTTCTTATTTTATATAAGAGGTAACAACAACGTGTTTCGGCAAACTGCCTTTTTCAACAGGTACATTCAACATATGTTACATAGATATATATAGACAAATCAATTGCAGGTGCAAGTGACGTCATCCACCCACTAATAGAGGGGTATTCACTACCCACCAATCAATCGCCTACTTTCTATTCATCAAGAAGAGCACCAGAGAGTAAAGGATACCCAGTGCCAGAGAATAAAGATCAGCGTTGGATACGTTGGATACATTGTAGCCAAGAGGTTTAAACCGTGATTATGAGGTTGCTCGACTGTAATTTATGGTATTACTAATGATATGTGTTTCTTTCTTTCTCTCTCTTTTTTTCTATTTAGACACAGCAGACTCGCTGATCTTTATTCTCTGGCACTGGGTATCCTTTACTCTCTGGTGCTCCTCTTGATGAATAGAAAGTAGGTGATTGATTGGTGGGTAGTGAATACCCCTCTATTAGTGGGTGGATGACGTCACTTGCACCTGTAATTGATTTGTCTATATATATATCTATGTAACACATGTTGAATGTACCTGTTGAAAAAGGCAGTGTGCCGAAACGCGTTGTTGTTACCTCTTATAGAAAATAAGAAATAAAAAGAAGATTCAGCATATCCAAGCAGTTGCCGGGATTTACTTTCCTTCAGATGTACACATCAGGAATCATAAGGGCCCTATTAGAAAAAACGATTTTCAGGCTCACTTTTTAGTAGGAACACTATTTCTCAATAATTGGCCTGTATAATTGTGCCTCTGATCAGCCAATAAACAAGCAAATGCTCCTTAGTTAGCTCATTTGCATCTTTCAACAGGATAAAAGACGTACAATGATCAGGCAGCACATCTCCCTTTTTAATCAGGAATGTGCTGCTGATAATAGAACTGAATGAGAGAGGAACAACTGAGTTCCTCCAGCATTCACTTTGCATCAGACTGTATTGTTCATCTGTGCCTATCCCGCTGAAACATCAGGCTGTCTAATCAAATCAACACATATCTTGAAAGCGTTAATAATGAATTGTGAAAAGAGACTAAGGTAATACTATATGCTATAGGTTTCAGCTGTCATTGGTGCTAAAACTCTAAGCAAACTAAATGAGATGTATCTTTCATAACTGTAGTTTAATTATTGGCACTGTCTTTTCTATCTGGTTCTCATTCTTTGGTTCAAGCAGTATTTTTTGAATTTTAATAGCATACAGCATCAAAATAATTACATTTATAGTCAGTATAATTTACATTAACAGGATATGTGAACATATAGATATAATTTCCAGCAATGTTAAAATAAAGGGCTAACATGTTTTAGTCACAGAAAATATCTCTTTCTTTCAGGTCTCATTGTACTTGCTGCAATTACTCCAGAGTCGTCCATGGACTCAGGGCATGAAACAAACTCCTCAGAACTCACTGATGGTTCAGAGATGGTGACAGCTATAAAACCACATCACAACACTGCCTATTTCCTGGCCCATCACCTTAACAAAGAGAGTCTGCTTTCTCGAAAAGATCTCCCATTTAAAATTCAGACGTGTGCAGCTCAGGCTGTCCTCTCCTCTCCTTACTCTTTAGCTCGCTTAGACACTAGCCCTCTGTTGAAGCCTGCAATTTTACAACAGCATTTTACAGGAGCAGATCAGCAACAAAATTTAACAGACGCAATTTCAAATACACTGTTTAACTTCCATAGTGAAGTATCCACGCCTACATCCCCTGAAAAATTTCGGGATGACACTTGTTTGATGACACCCATAAGTTCCACAAAAATCCCACAGAATGTTTCAAAATATAATTCTGATCCTTCCTCAGCTATCATACAAAGCTCTTCTGAAGGAACATCATCATCTCCAGCAGAAAAAAGCCACAAGAATAGCTCTATGTTTCAAAAAGACAGAGATATTGAGGAAGGTAGCCTGTGTGATTGTCAATTATCACAAGCAGAGCCTTCTTCAGTAACACTGGGTGAACCAAGCAGTGGGGGACATGATGTACTTCACAATTCCCCAACAGATGATGAGAGGCTCCATGCAAAAGCTTGCTCTGTCAAGACTCCAGAGGAGCAGCTTCAAAGCCAAAAGATAATAGAAAAAAATGAGATAACCAAATCATATGTAGAAAATATAGTTTCACCAAAGCTGGGCAAAAGGAAGCAAGAACCAACTGAAAAAACTCTCAAAACAGAGCAAATCCCTTCTGTCTCCAACAGCTTTGTGCATGCACGAGACAATACAAAAATAACAACCAAATCAGACACTGACATAGCAACACCCTTAAGAATACCAGAAAAAGTGCCTACTCCAATTCAGCTGGAAGATTGCGATGCACCAGCTAAACCAAGAGCACGAGCCCCCTTCAAGTTGCGGAAACTATTTTCTGCAACATTCCCTACTCGTATGAGAAGAGAAACAGATGAGCGTCAAGCACAGCTGCTTAAGGTTAAGCAGTATGAAATGGAGTTCCTTGAAGAATTGCTTAAGCCACAGGGAAAAGTAAATGCACAACACCATGATGTTCCTGGCTCATTGGTACCTGGGCGCTGCCCATGTCAGGTACGTAGCAGCCCTCTACAAAAAGTACCAGGGATGTCTCGTGAACAAAGGCGTAGCTGTGATTGTAAACGTATTATAAGAGGTATACGTGCCCCACCTAACCCTTTTCTAGAACCGGAACTAAGGAGCAGGTCAAGAGTCTCTGGCTCAGGTCTTACAGGTATTAGACTTGTCCGGTCTTCAAGTCTTGAGTCTCACAAAACAGAAAAAATGTCTCCAGGTATTAACACTTCCGCAGCAGATAGTGAGAGCAATATGCATTATACAAAGTTGCCACAAATGTCTAATAGAACTGATGGAAATAAAAAGGAAGCTCCCTACAACCCTCATCCTACTAAATCACAGAAGAAAGACAGTGATTCTTCCATACTTAAAAGCAAGCTGTTAGATACATCAGGGAGCAGGGAGGAACCAAAGACTCCAGTTATTCTGCCACGGCAAGGAGATACTATTTCTGTCCAAACCAAGTTGCCTGGAGAGGAAGGGTCTATTACAGAGGAAAAATGTTGCTCTTTTCGGCATTGCTTTAATTGCCGTAGATGCTTATCTGCAGATGAAAACAATGATAAGGATGAATTATCTTACTCTATTCCCATGCAGATCCTTCCAGGAATGCATATAAATTCTGATAACACACCTGTTGTAAGTCAGACTCTTCAAGTACTGGATGCTACTGCATGTAGTGGCCCTGAAGATATTCAAACACAAGAGATTGATCTCCGGACTGCCACTTTTGAGGGAAGTCTTGCTAAAGTTAATGCATTACGTGGACGTAGTTATTCCCTACCTGATGGCTTCATATCTGTTCAACTTGACACCAGTGAACTTCTAACAGTTTTGCGCCAGTGCCTAGTGAGCACTGAGACGGCTGCACCGAAGCTTAATTCAGTGCATCTAGGTAAACACAAACAAGAGCTAACATTGCGATTTAAAGAATTCAGGGCATCTTGCAGAAGAATGGCTGGAGTTGATAAGAATCCAGAGCACATGCTGATTGCAGTGACGTCTAGCTTCCAGGTCCTTTGTGGCTTGATTGAGACTTTTGTAAAACTGATCTTTGTGATCCAATCAGACAGTCAACGTCAGGAACTGTTAAGCAAAGTAGAAGAAGTAGTGAGAAATTATACATTCTTGCTTAGAGCAGCAGAGGAATCCAGTGCTCGGACAATTGGGCATAGTCACACTGTAGTAGGCCAGTTAGCCAAGCAAAGTGCTACAGTGGCTACAGCAGTTAGCACCTTTTCCCGTTCGCTAAAAACTCTAATGAATAAGTAGTGTTTGTGACTGAAAAACAAGAAAAATATCCATTTGGAAACTACCAGCCTTAATATGCATATGGGAAAAATCATTGGATGATAGATTATGAAGTCCTTATAACTGCATATTATTGATAAAGTTCATCAAAGTTAATTGATGAATAGTATTATGTGTTACTATGCTATGCCAAGACATCTGACTATAAAACTGCAAAAACAGTATTGCCTCTATGTACATAGCTACCATTCCACTGTGATTTTCTTAGTTCCACACCTATTCCTTTCCAATAATTAGGGATTTATGTATGTAAAATCCCAAAATAATAGGGAAAGTGAGTGGAACATGCATATTTCCCCCTTAGAGCATAAGCATAGGCCAAAAATATATATATATATAATCTAGTATACATTAGATAAAATATATAATATATCTAATATATAACAGAAGTGTTTTAAATTAGTCTATTTTTCTACTAATATACACTGAACAAAATATAAACACAACACTTTCGGTTTTGCTCCCATTTTGCATGAGCTGAACTCAAAGATTTGAAATATTTTCTACATACACAAAAGACCAGATTACTCTCAAATATTGTTCACAAATCTGTATAAATCTGTGTTAGTGAGCACTTCTCCTTTGCCGAGATAATCCATCCCACCTCACAGGTGTGGCAAATCAAAGGTGCTGATTAGACAGCATGAATATTGCACAGGTGTGCCTTAGACTGCCCACAATAAAGGCCACTCTGGGTGACATGTCCGGTGAGTATGCTAGCCATGCAAGAACTGGGATGTTTTCAACTTCCAGGAATTGTGTACAGATCCTTGCAATATGGGGCCGTGCATTATCATGCTGCAACATGAGGTGATGGTCGTGGATGAATGGCACAACAATGGGCCTCAGGATCTTGTCACGGTAACTCTGTGCTAGGTTGTGTTTCTGTACTAGTTAACTGACATACAATCTTTAATACAGATGTTTACAGAGTGATATATTAGAAACTGTCCATAAACTAGAGGTTTTAGATATCCCCAAAATTGCCGATTTAGCCATTTTAATGCTGACTATTGCCACATTATGGAGATAGAAAAGATGCATCACTAATGTATGGCCACCTTTACAATCAATAAAGAAACGCTGCGGCACTTCCGTGAATGTGCTTTTATTCACCCGGTATCATGCAACGTTTCAGTCCTCTCAGTGGGACTATTCTCAAGCAGTGGTTACAAAGTAATAGTGCTCAATACACATATAAATAGTGACTCCATCATTAAGAGGCAATTAAAATAATTAAGAAATAACTGTGATAAAAATGTCAAAAATAGTGTTGTATTAAAACAAGTGCTGACCATGAACAATTCATTGACATACACCAATGTATTTTACATTCATACAAGTTATTATGTGCAAATAATGTGATCAAATATACAATTCTATATTAATAAGATAATTAAAAACACCTGTATACAACCAGTGCTCTAAGTATAGAATCACTTACAGCTGATGGGAAGGAAGGGAGAATATTAACTGCCCAGACGGCTGATGGGAGCCTAGGAAGTCTATACCAGAATAATGAAATGGAAAGAATACCAATGCGATAGGTGACTGTCTATGCCAAGTTCGACACAGGGTCATCCAAAGCAAAGGTAAATGTCCCTCATGTCGTTTATTACACGAGGGCCATCAGAAGCAAAAAAGTGTGAGTACCACCGTAGTCACGGCAGGACACTCACATTTTAGGAGGATCAGTGTCATATAATGGAAAACCAAGGTCCACCTCTTGTCAAAGAAGCAAACCGTATGGAATCCTTAGTAAAGATAAAGTGAAAAGAGTACAATCACGATGGGTGGTTTTCCTATGCCCATATCTGACACAGGATCAACAGCCCATAGTAAAATAAATAAGAAAATAAATACTGATCCAAACAGCAAACTCGCAGCATCAGCATCAGTGCTGTTTGGATCAGTACTTATTTTCTTATTTATTTTACTATGGGCTATCGTGAATATCGTGAATATAAAATACATTGGTGTATGTCAATGAATTGTTCATGGTCAGCACTTGTTTTAATGCAACACTATTTTTTTACATTTTTATCACATTTATTTCTTTATTATGTTAATTGCCTCACAATGTAACCACTACTTGAGAATAGTCCCACTGAGAAGACTGAAGCGTCGCATGATACCGGGGGAATAAACGCACATTCGCGGAAGTGCTGCAGAGTTTCTTTATTTTTGGGCTTGAGGGATCGCCCTTCAGCCTCTGGCACGCCAGCATTTGCTTGATTTACAGCGGTGCTCCCTGATTTATTTATTCTTGCCCCTTTAAAATCAGTCATCTACAATAACTTTGAAGTACAAGCCTTCAGTATGTTTGAAATTTAGGAAATATATGCATATAACTGGATAATACTCATGTCCCAATAGTACATCAGTTGTTTTTAGTTTTCCTATATTGGTAAAAATATACAGTACATACAGTTCAACTTTTCTATATAATGTGAACATGTAAAGTATCACATGAAGGGTAGCTTGATTCCTTTCATATCCAAGCTTCTTGATTTGATAGGAGAAAAGATTAATGTCCAGCCAAAAGCTTATGCACCTAATCTAAAACTTCTGTAGTAAGCCTTTTCTGTATAACTGTAGTAGGTTTAATATAAATATGCTTAGATTCCATAATATAATCTCATCCAGACCTCCTGACACAGTTATTCATTAAAGAATCACAGAAAACAGGTTCATGTAAACTGACAGAATATGTATGTTAAAGAAAAGAAAAATTAATTACATTTTGCCCTGATGCAAATGGTCCTTTTATGACTCCATACCACATATGCATTGACCATAGCCATAGTAGGACATCCGTAGATTTGGGCTCTACTTTAAGTTATGACTTCCTTTATGTGGAAATATCCCCAAGTTTTTATTGCCAAGTCAGACTGAAAAAATGTGTCATGACCCACCAAATCATATCATATTATGGAACTATTCTTTCCTACAACAATTGATTATAAGAAGAGCACCGCTGATTTATGGAGTCCTCTGCTTTTAAAAGATATGTGCAACACAGTTGAAAATATAAATATGACCATCTTTGGTTTTGCTCTCACAAAAGTATGAAAAGTTTATAGATAATATTTAGTACTTGCTTACACATACGTAGTCCTATGGCTAGGATACAGACCATATATTTCTGAATTGCCTCTTTAGTTAAATGCACTGTGGTGTGACATTTCAGCAAATGTTGTATTATATTATCTCTATATTTATTTTTATCACAATTCCTCATTATCTAAAAGGTGAGCCATTTTTTTCTTTATTTTACACTGTGTAATGGGAAGAAGAAAGGTGCTCGTAGGGTGTGTGAGTTAGGTATTAGAGTCACTTCAAATATGTAGGGGGAAAGAGTTTACTCTTGTGTCAGTAAGTCGGGTAGTTCTACAGTGCCTTGCAAAAGTATTCACCGTCCCCCCTTGAGTTGTATTTTGGTGCCTCACAACCTAGAATTAACATGAATTGTTTGATGATTTGCATCATTTAATTTACAGCTCATGCCCACAACTTTGAAGATTTTTTTTATTTATTTATTGTGAAGCAAAAAACAAATAGGACAAAATAACAGAAAAAGTCAATGTGCATAATTATTCACACCCTAAAGTCAATACTTTGTAGAGCCACCTTTTGCGGCAATCACAGCTCCAAGTCGCTTTGGATAAGTCTCTATGAGCTTGCCACATCTTACCACTGGGATTTTTGCCCATTCCTCCTTGCAAAACTGCTCGAGCTCCTTCAAGTTGGATGGTTTGCGCTTGTGAACAGCAATCTTTAAGTCTGACCACAGATTTTCTACTGGATTGAGATCTGGGCTTTGACTAGGCCATTCCAACACATTTACATGTTTCCCCTTAAACCAGTTAAGTGTTGCTTTAGCAGTGTGTTTGGGGTCATTGTCCTGCTGGAAGGTGAACCTCTGTCCTAGCCTCAAATCACACACAGAGTGGTACAGGTTTTTTTCAAGAATATCCCTGTATTTAGCACCATCCATCTTTCCTTCAACTCTGACCAGTTTCCCAGTCCCGGCTGCTGAAAAACATCCCCACAGCATGATGTTGCCACCACCATGTTTCACTGTGGGGATGGAGTTCTTTAGGTGATGTGATGTGTTAAGTTTGCGCCAGACATAGCCTTTTCTTTGATGGCCGAAAAGTTCAATTTAAGTCTCATCAGACCAGAGCACCTTTCTCCATACATTTTGGCAGTCTCCCACATGCCTTTTTGCAAATTCACAACGTGCCTTTTTGTTTTTAGCTGAAAGTAATGGCTTTCTTCTGGCCACTCTGCCATAAAGCCCAACTCTATGGAGCGTACGGCTTATTGTCTTCCTATGTACATATACTCCAGTCTCTGCTGTGGAACTCTGCAGCTCCTCCATGGTTACCCTAGGTCTCTGTGCTGCCACTCTGATTAATGCCCTCCTTGCCCAGTCCGTAAGTTTTGGTGGGCGGCTGTCTCTTGGCAGGTTTGCTGTTGTGCCATGTTCTTTCCATTTGGTTATGATAGATTTGATAGTGCTCCTGGGGATCATCAAAGATTCAGAATTTTTTTTTTATACCCTGACTTGTACTTCTCAACAACAGTGTCCCTTACTTGTTTGGAGAGTTCCTTGGTCTTCATGGCAGTGTTTGGTTAGTGATGCCTCTTGCTTAGGTGTTGCAGCCTCTGGGGCCTTTCAAAAAAGGTGTGTATATGTAATGACAGATCATGTAACACTTGGATTGCACAAAGGTGGACATAATTTCACTAATTATGTGACTTCTGAAGGTAATTGTTTGCATCAGAGCTTTTTATGAGCTTATTAACAAAGGGGGTGAATACATACGCACATGCCAATTTTCAGTTTTCTATTTCTAAACAATAGTTTTATTTATATATTTTTCTCATTTCACTTCACCAACTTAGACTATTGTTTTCTGATCCATCACATAAAATTCAGATTAACAAAACATTGAATTTAAGGCTGTAATGTACCAAAATACAAAAAAAGTCAAGGGAGTGAATACTTTTGCAAGGCACTGTATGTCTAGGATAGCTCTGGCCCTATTAATAAGGATTATCTGAATTGTGTGAAATGGATAAAGTATGAGGCTAGGTCTGTATAAGACCACTTGCCTTTCTTACTGGAATTATCTATATTGGATAATAGCTACAAGGTGAAACCTCCATTTAGATTGAATCCTCATTGGATTTCAATAATGGATAATCATGATTTGATAAAAAAAAAAGAGATCAACTACTTCTGGGAGAGAAATTATGGTACAATGAAGACCCAGTTTGTATGGGACTCTCCTAAAGCTTTCATAAGGGGGGTTTCATTAGTAATATTTCCAATTTGAGAAAATCATATGCATTGAGGGAGAAGGAATTAGAGGCAGCAGCTACCGGAATGTCGGAGTTTGTTATGAAACCGAAAAAAATAGGCAAATTATGCAGAGGACATCTCAGGCCTATTCTGACTTTCTTCTGGATAAAGCTCAACAGAGGCTTTTTTTTAGAGGTCAAAACATTTTTGTGAATCCGGTCGGCCAGGGAAGATGCTGGCTAGGGTGATCTCTAACCAGGAGAAAAAAATACAGATATGTAGCATTCGATCTTCAGAGGGTATTATTGTTGAGGAACATATACAACAGATTTTTGTGAAATACTTTTCTGAATTGTATAAATCTGATCATTTACATTCAGATGCCATGATTGATTTATATTTGGAGTCCATTTCTCTTCCAGCTCTTCCAGTCACTCAAAGAGAAGCTCTTAAAGCTGATCTTTCTATTTAAGAGCTGGAAGATGCAATCAAGGCCTGTTCTGGAAATTCATCTCCTGGAATGGATGGGCTCCCATATGAATTTTATCGTAAATATGGGGAGATTATTCTCCCTTGCCTACTGAAGGTATTTATGGATTCATTATAAAACGGCACTCTCCCTGAATCTATGACCGAAGCCATGATCATTATTATATTGAAGAAAGGTAAGGACCCCCTGGATTTGGGTTATATAGACCTATTTCCCTTCTTAACACCGATGTTAAGCTTTTTTCTAAGATTCATGCATCAATTATACCTCTCAAAATGGATTTATTCCTAACAAGGGCACCCATAATAATGTACATGGACTCTTTGCCAATTTGCAGTCCTACGGGTGGGCTTCCTGCTCCATCCTGTCTTTGGATGCCTCAAAGGCTTTTGACAGGGTGAAGTGGGGATTCCTATGGAGCGTTTTGCAGAAGATGGGATTTAGACCTAGGTTTGTTAATATGATTAAGTTTTTATATAGATTCCCTACTGCAAGACTTAATATAAATTGGGTCCTTACAGGGAATATTTCTATGTCCAGAGGTACCCAGCAGGGATGTCCCCTCTCCCCCCTGGTATTTGACATCTACATTAAGCCCTTGGCTGTTTGGAAAAGGCAAGACTCCCAGATCCTAGAATTCGGGGTCTTAGGTATGGAAGGTTGTATTTCTTTATGCACAAATGATATTTAATTTTATTTACAACGAATCCTACTCTTCCAAAAATCATCCAAACGCTCAATTCCTTTGGGGAGGTTTCGGGCTTAGATATAAATTGGGACAAAACTACGCTTATGCCTTTGGACAACCTTGATCACTCTAATGAGGGACCTTTAAGTATTTTGAACATCTCGGATTCTATTAAAGGGATTCTGTCACCTGCCCTCAGCCAAAAAACGATTTTAAAGCAGCCATGCAGCACAGCTTACCTGGATTAGGCTGTGCTCTTTTATCTTGAAATCCGTCCAGCAGTTACTTCAAAAAACGACTTTGATCAATAAGGAAATGCGTCCTGAAGGTGCCCAGAGGGGCGTTTTTTTCTTCTTAGTGAGCCCAGTACCGCCCCTATTTCAGTGCCCAGCCCGCCTTCCTTGTACTTCCTAACCGCCGCCCCCAGCCTGCCACAGCCTCCCCTCCCTCTCCTCCCCCTCCCTCACGCTGAACGAAGTCTCGCACAGGCGCAGTACCCACTGAGGGCTGCGCCTGTGCGATCATCAGGAGACTGAGGGCGGCAGCTTCATCTTCGTCACTGGGCATGCGCCGAGCCCAGTGACGTCCGATGTTAGCTCTTTCCCTCAGTCAGCCTGGTAGGAAGCGCAGAGGATTGCCGATCGGCTGATGCACCCTGCGCTTTCTCCAGTCTGCCTGCCTTTACTTAATATAATAAGACCTAATTCGCCCCAACAAATACTTATTTCTTTCCTGAAGGGAGGGTGGGGAAAGAAATCGCTGGCCGTCTTCACTGTGGCAGGCAGACTGGAGAAAGCGCAGGGTGCATCAGCCGATCGGCAATCCTCTGCGCTTCCTACCAGGCTGACTGAGGGAAAGAGCTAACATCGGACGTCACTGGGCTCGGCGCATGCCCAGTGACGAAGATGAAGCTGCCGCCCTCAGTCTCCTGATGATCGCACAGGCGCAGCCCTCAGTGGGTACTGCGCCTGTGCGAGACTTCGTTCGGCGTGAGGGAGGAGAGGCAGGAGAGGCTGTGGCAGGCTGGGGGCGGCGGTTAGGAAGTACAAGGAAGGCGGGCTGGGCACTGAAATAGGGGCGGTACTGGGCTCACTAAGAAGAAAAAAACGCCCCTCTGGGCACCTTCAGGACGCATTTCCTTATTGATCAAAGTCGTTTTTTGAAGTAACTGCTGGACGGATTTCAAGATAAAAGAGCACAGCCTAATCCAGGTAAGCTGTGCTGCATGGCTGCTTTAAAATCGTTTTTTGGCTGAGGGCAGGTGACAGAATCCCTTTAAATATTTGGGTATTATAATATCTTCCAAGGCTGAAGATTTTTTAATGCTTAACCTTATGCCTTTGATACACAAACTTAGGTCCAAAATAACGATATGGCTTTGGTTGCCGTTATCGAGAGCTGATAGAGTATCCCTAGAGAAGATGGTGGTTCTTCCTCAGTTACTTTATATTCTTAGGAACTCTCCGGTATGGATTGAAGACAAGTTCTTTAAACTAATTGAGAGAATCATTAATGATTTACTATGGGGGAGAAAACGTGTAAGGCTTACATTGAAGCATTCCTACAGGCTGTTGGAGCAGGGGGGCTTAATCTTCCCTGCTTCAAGGCCTATTTTTTAGCTACACAGTTGCGCTGTTTTTGCGAATGGAAAGATAGTCCACTTCTTAGAACTTTGGTGAGGAGCTCTCCATACGATAATGTTTTCAACTTAATGGAATCCGGTCAGTTAATTAATTCTTATATGGATTTAAGATTGGCAAGGAAGTCTATCATGAAATCTTGGGGCACTCTGAGACACTGACTGGGCATAAAGGGTTCACTTGGTTGCACCCCCTATGGAAAAACTGACACTTACAAGCTGTGGATGAAGTGGGATTGGATCAGTATTGGCAAAAAATATATATTTTTATGTTCCACAACTGGTAAGGAATGGGGATATTATTTATTTTTGGGATTTATCACAAAGATAAAATTTATCAAAATTATCTTGGTTTAGGTATTTCCTAGAGATTGACACTAATTCACATTTAAACACTTTGATTTGATTGAAACACTTTGATTGATTGAAAATTAAGATTTCTTTACTTTACAAAGGATTAATTAGAACATGATTTAATAATATATGTTCTCCTGGACGAATGGCATGGCAAACTGATTGTCCAGCGAGTTTGCCAGATGAATGGGATAATATTTTGTCGAATTTAAGATTAGTTTCTTTTAATTTTAATCATGTAATGGTTTAGTTTAATATTCTGCATATATTTCATATTACAACTGTTTGGCTTAAGCGACGTAGTGTGAGGAATACTTCCTACTGTCCACGTTGTGATGTCCCAGATGCAGATTATCTTCATATGTTCTGGTCGTGTGTAGAGCTACAACAATATTGGGGTGTAATTCATAAACTTATCACCCGTAAATTGAAAGTCATGATTCCATATACGGGGGAATGTTGGGTGCTGGGGGACCTCTCTAAGGTGGGATGCCACAAATATAAAAGAGTCCTTTTGATTAGAATTATGTTTTTAGCAAGACTGTTGGTAGCTCAGACTTGGTTTTCACAAAATGTCCCAAGTATAAACCTATGGGTAAACCTTGTTAATAGGGTTAAGAGATACAAGAATATAATATCTTATTTAAACAGAGAAATTCTGAGAACAAATGGATTAAAATTTGGGAAGAATGGAAACCGTAAGGTTTTCTGCTTTTAATTTCCCTATCCGTTTCACGGCGAGAGAAGGTAGACACATTGCAAAGGGTTGGGGGGTTGATTTGGGAGGGAATAGGGATGTTATTATTGTTAAGAAATTTATAATCGGGTATGTACTTTAAAGATTATTGTTTAATTCTCAACAAAATTATAAAAAAATAAAAAATAATAATGAATAATAAAATGTATGTCAAGGTGACATTGATGTCTAGCTAGGAGGCCCTCCCACTGGACAGATGGTATATCCAGGAAAGGAGCAACACTCCAGCTCACACAAAGGCTGGATGGCAACTGACAAACTGACATCAGACTCACAACTCCAGAATATAAAGAGCCAAGAGGCCACACCCAGGACACACATAGATCCTCACCAGCCAGATAGTTAACCCCTCCAGCACCAAACAGGGAAGGGAAGCAGAATTAAAGGGGCAGGCACCTACATCCTGCTACAACACACATGTTGCCACTGGCAACAGAATGCATGGCAACCTTGCCACGAATACAACAGAGGCCGTGATAGTTGCAATGCTCTTGTCTCACTTTCAGGCGAATATTACTTTGGTGGTCTCTCTGGTTCATATGACATTGAATCAAAATGCTGAAATAAAATTTCTAAAGGTGTTGTTTTTGCTTTGGTCAGGTGAAGAGTAGAGAGCTCAACTTACTTGCCTGCACAGCAAGTTGGTAAACAGTAAGAAGAGCATAGCAGCAATGTGAGTGCTGCATTATTTTCACGCAGCAAAATAGCAGAGATGCCTTCCTGCCTTTTAAATATGATTGTTTAGCAAAGCAAGAAAATTGCTAAGTCAGTCTCACATCTGCAAGTATTTCTTTCAGGACAAAAGCACTTATATACAAAAAGCAGATGAGAACATTTCTAGTTGCAAGGCCTATAGGTGACGCATTCTTTAAAACCCTGTTGCTGTAATGTCTGTAATATGATGATTTAAAAATGTTTTTGCGAAAGGCGAGAAAGCAGGGTCACGTATGTGCTAAAATATCACCTTTTCAACTTCTGGACAGGGGGTAGCTACAAACCTCATAGAATGAGTAGGAAATCGTGTGTATGATTTCTTTCTTTTCAATTTGAAGATCTGTAGAAAATACAGGTAATGCAAATATATTTACTCATTAAAGGGAACCTGTCACCAAGAAAACGCAAAGTAATTTGCAGGCAGCAGGAGGAGTGTTCGCTAGTTTGATAGGAAAAAAATAAGTATACAAGTATCTTACAAAAGTGAGTACACCCCTCACATTTTTGTAAATATTTTATTATATCTTTTCCTGGGACAACACTGAAGAATAGAAACTTTGATACAATGTAAAATAGTGTACAGCTTGCATAACAGTGTAAATTTGGTGTGTAGTCAAAATAAAACACAGCCATTAATGTCTAAATTTGGTGTTACAGCTCTCACACTCTCTCATATTGGTCACTGGAAGTTCAACACAGCACCTCATGGCAAAGAACTCTGAGGATCTAAAAAAAAATAATAGTTGCTCTACATAAAGATGGCCTAGGCTATAAGAAGATTGCCAACACCCTGAAACTGAGCTGCAGCATGGTGGCCAAGACCATACAGTGGTTTCACAAGACAGGTTCCACTCAGAACAGGCCTAGTCCTGGTTGACCAAAGAAGTTGAGTGCACATATATATTTACAGCGACTTAAAAAGATTAAAATAGACAAATCGCCAGGACCGGATGGCATACACCCCGGTATTCTAAGGGAATTAAGTAATGTCATAGCCAGACCCTTATTTCTGATATTTGCAGACTCTATACTGACAGGGAATGTTCCACAGGATTGGTGCATAGCAAATGTGGTGTCAATATTCAAAAAGGGTCCAAAAACTGAGCCTGGAAACTATAGGCCGGTAAGTTTAACATCGGTTGTGGGTAAACTGTTTGAAGGTTTTCTAAGAGATGCTATCTTAGAGCATCTCAACGGAAATAAGCAAATAACGTCATATCAGCATGGCTTGAGGGATCGGTCATGCCAAACTAATGTAATCAGTTTCTATGAGGAGGTAAGTTCTAGACTTGACAGCGGCATATCAATGGATGTCGTATATCTGGACTTCTCCAAAGCATTTGATACTATACCACATAAAAGGTTAGTACATAAAATGAGAATGCTGGGACTGGGAGAAAACATCTGTATGTGGGTAAGTAACTGGCTGAGTGATAGAAAACAGAGGGTCGTTATTAACGATACACACTCAGATTGGGTTACTGTCACTAGTGGGGTACCTCAGGGCTCAGTATTGGGCCCTATTCTCTTTAATATATTTATTCATGATCTTGTAGAAGGCTTGCAAAGTAAAATATCAATTTTCACAGATGACACTAAACTGTGTAAAGTAATTAACACTGAAGAGGACAGTATACTGCTACAGAGGGATCTGGAAAGATTGGAGGCTTGGGCAGATAAGTGGCAGATGAGGTTTAACACTGCCAAATGTAAGGTTATGCACATAGGGAAGGAATAATGCAAGTTACCCTTACATACTAAATGGTAAAACACTTGGTAACACTGACATGGAAAAGGATCTAGGAATTTTAATAAACAGCAAACTAAGCTGCAAAAACCAGTGTCAGGCAGCAGCTGCCAAGGCCAATAAGATAATGGGTTGCATCAAAGGGGCATAGATGCCCGTGATGAGAACATAGTCCTACCACTTTACAAATCACTAGTCAGACCACACATGGAGTACTGTGTACAGTTCTGGGCTCCTGTGAGCAAGACAGACATAGCAGAGCTGGAGAGGGTCCAGAGGAGGGCAACTAAAGTAATAACTGGAATGGGGCATCTACAATACCCTGAAAGATTAGCGTTATTCACTTTAGAAAAAAAGACGACTGAGGGGAGATCTAATAACTATGTATAAATATATCAGGGGTCAGTACAGAGATCTATTCCATCATCTATTTATCCCCAGGATTGTGACGAGGGGACACCCTCTGTGTCTGGAGTAAAGAAGGTTTGTACACAAACATAGAAGAGGATTCTTTACAGTAAGAGCAGTGAGACTATGGAACTCTCTGCCTGAGGAGGTGGTGATCGTGAGTACAATAAAGGAATTCAGAAGGGGCCTGGATGTATTTCTAGAGCGTAATAATATTGCAGTTTATAGCTACTAGAGAGGGGTGGTTGATCTAGGGAGTTATTCTGATTGCCTGATTGGAGTCGGGAAGGAATTTTTTATTCCCCTAAAGTGGGGAAATTGGCTTCTATCTCACAGTTTGTTTGTTTTTTTTGCCTTCCTCTGGATCAACTGGTAGGATGACAGGCCGAACTGGATGGACAAATGTCTTTTTTTGGCCTTATGTACTATATTACTTTGTTACTATGCTCAGCATCATATCCAGAGGTTGTCTTTTCAAAATGCTCAGACCATACGCTGCACACTGCATCAAATTGGCCTGCATGGCTTTCGTCCCAGAAGGAAGCCTCTTCTAAAGATGATGCACAAGACAGCCCACAAACAGTTTGCTGAAGACAAGCAGACTAGGGACATGGATTACTAGACCCATGTCTTGTGGTCTGATGAGACCAAAATAAACGTATTTGGTTCAGATGGTGCCAAGCGCGTGTGGCGACAACCAGGTGAGGAGTACAAAGATAAGTGAATCTTGCCTACAGTCAAGCATGGTGTCGGAAGTGTAATGGTTTGGGGCTGCATGAGTGCTGCTAGCTGTGGGAAGCTACAGTTCATTGAGGGAACCATGAATGCTAACTTGTACTGTGACATACTGAAGCAGAGCATGATCCCCTCGCTTTAGAAACTGGGTCGCAATGCAGTATTCCAACTTGATAACGATCCCAAACACACCTCCAAGATGACCACTGCCTTGCTAAAGAAACTGAGGGTAAAGGTGCTGGACTGGCCAAGCATGTCTCCAGACCTAAACTGTATTGAGCATCTGTGGGGCATACTCAAACGGAAGGTGGAGGAACGCAAGGTCTCTAACATCCACCAGCTCTGTGATATCATCATAGAGAAGTGGAAGAGGATTCCAGTGGCAACCTGGAAATCTCTAGTGAACTCCATGCCCAAGAGAGTTAAGGCAGTTCTGGAAAATAATGGTGGCCACACAAAATATTGACACTTTGGGCACAATTTGGCCATTTTCACTTAGGGGTGTATTCACTTTTGTTGCCAGCGGTTTAGACATTAATGGCTTTGTGTTTAGTTATTTTGGGGCAAACCAAATTTAAACTGTTATGCAAGCTGTACACTGACTACATTATATTTTATCAAAGTCTCATATCTTCAGTGTTGTCACATGAAAAGATAATAAAATATTTACTAAAATGTGAGGGGTGTACTCACTGTTGTGAGATACTGCAACTTGTCATTTATACTTTTACATTTTATGTTTATTCAGGGTGTATACATCAATAAGGTGGTCCTATCAGGGATTTACAGGCTTCCCTACATGACTATTCATACAAAGATAGCTGTCAGTCACTCATAGGACTGTCTACTTGAATTCAAAGCTCAGAATGAGCAGGAATTTAAAGGAAAAAAATATACTGAATCTTTTCCTATAAAACTATATATCATTCTGCTCAGCTCCTCCTGCTCTATAATATGCTAGCTTCAGCTCACACACCATGTTCAGTGTGGCAGTTTCCCCTTAAGCTTTTCAACTAACAAAAGGAATGATATTATCCTGATTTGAATTCAGAGGTATGGTTCCCATGAAGAAAGTTCCTGTCGAGGTTGCCTGCCAATTTCCAGGTCATAAGGTGGTGTCTGTCTATTTGAGATGGAAGAACCCCTTCTAATAAACCCTATTACACTAGGTAAACAGTTGCTCTTGGGTCAGAACGAGATGCTAGCTATTGCTTCTGCTCTATCCTTCATGACTTTCTACAAAGATTTTTATACATAGAAATAGGGGTATATTATTCTATCATTTAAATCAGAGAGAATTTGACCAGAGTTTCTAGCTGTTTGAATTAAATCTATAAATTGGACCTTCGGAAATGAAGTGTTGAGCTCACTGCCTTCCAAATTATAGTTTATTTTCCAGCTGGGACTAAGTAGACATGTGTTCCCTATCTGAAATAAAAAGAGTTCTGGAAGTTCGACACCCATGGACAGGTCTTTAATATTAGAAATGCTGGTCTTTCATAAATCTCCCCCATGTGTATTCTTTGCTCCTATTATGTCAACAGAACATCATATCTGTGGTGTTTGACTAAAAGTAAAGTGGATATGTTTCAATACCGCACTGCCTTAACAGATCTGTTTTATAGCTAAAGTGCACATCAACTTCTATTGGAAAGGTGTATTGGAGGTCCTTTAGTTACCACATCAACCCAAGTTATGCCTGAAATAGGACAAGTTGAGAGGGATCTAGGACCCAACTTTAGAGCATTACTGGCCTAAGAGGAATGAGGTGAACTTTAATCTACAGACAGCTAAGGTTAGAATTCCAAGAAATACATCCATTTTGTAATCAGGTGAGCATAATAGCTGACTAATTATAGACTTTTCCTATCTTATGAGTATATACTCCTTCACAGACTTTGCTACACCATATTTAGAATACCATCAACTGTCTTGTTGTGCTACTGATATTAAGCAACAGTTGAAGTCCAAATGAATACATTGTTGACTGCACTTGTCATTTCAGTAAATAAAGGGATTATCCAAGAGTATAAGAAATGAAAGTAGCTTGAGGTACTTTTATAAATTAGCAAGCCAAATATTACCTGTGACAGAACTGCACCAATGCTCCAGTGATCCTTGTGGTCTTTGTTTACCCTTCCTGCACTGTTCACATCATACATCCACATGAAAAATACAGCCAATGACTGGTCTCAGAATTGATGCTGGCATGTATATAATGTGACTGCTGAGGTCAGTAACTGACTTCAGTGTTCATGTGGAAGTACAGTGCATCATAGGTGGATGAGTCCCGGGTATTTAGCAGGTGAGGAATTCTTGCTTTGTTATATAACACATTGCCTACAGCTAATTTCATATTTTAAAATCATAGGCAATCCTATTAGACCCATTTTTGAATATTGGCATCACATTTGCTAAGAGCCAATCCTGTAGAACGCTCCCTGGCAATATAGAGTCCTTAAATGTCAGAAATAAGGGTCTGGCTATGACATTACTTAATTCTCTACGATATGGGGGTGTATGCCATCTGGTCCTGGCAATTTGTCTATTTTAATCTTTTTAAGATGCTGCTGCACTTCTTTCTGTGTCAGACCGGACACTTTTAATGGGGAATTTACATTTACATTCTGCATTTCATCTGACAGTTTATTTTCCTCAGTCTTTATAAATATCAGACCGCACTGCTCATAATCCACTGGAGGTGTTCCTCTTTAATTTGGAGCTCTCCTTATCTTTAAGCAACTCTGTGTTCCAGTGTACATAAAAATAAAATAAAAAGAACATTGTACAAACAATCCATTCCAATAAGAAAAATCTAGACTACAAAATAAAAGGGGAGATGATATGTGAACATGAAGGGGTCGTCTACCTATTGGAGTGCCCTTGTGGACTCCAATATGTTGGACTTACAATGCGAAAATTAAAAACAAAGAATCTCAAGAAAGGATTGGAGACACACAGCGTTTCTCTCCATTTCAAAAAAGTTTATAAAAAAAATCCAAAAGGCCTGATCTTTACTGGTGTTGAACTAGTTAAACCACACTGGCGGGGTGGAGATTCCATTGCCAAAATAAATTGACATGAAGCTGAATGGATATACAAGCTTGAAACACTGCAACCACAGAATTTGATCTCAAGCCTTGCCTGGTATGATTGGAGTGTTTCTGAATCCCTGTTTATAGGATTTATAGAAGAAGGGGGATGTGTATTGCTGTTACCAATATATTTGCATACTGGACTCCGAGACTTAAGCTTGTGTTTATATTTTTGAGCTTTACTCCCACTATAACAATACGTTTTGTATGATGCAAATTGTCTTTGGGGGGGATGTGAATTGTTACTACAAAGGTTGAACTATATTGTTGATTTTAAGGAAATTTTAGGTGATGTGATGTTATCCTTAGTACTGTGTGAATGTGCGGCAACAGTTAGGGTGCAACTATACGTAACGGTTCCTTTGTCTTCTGTTTGTCCGGCAGTTCTGCACACTGGATAATCGGGCAGGAGACTGTGTGCCAGCAGGCAGTTGAGAGGTATGAGGGATAAGAAGGTGATCTAATATCAATAGTACAATATGTTTAAGGGTGTAAGAAAAGCCGCTGTAAAAGACCTAGTAATTGGGATGGTTGTAATTTTAGATTGGCTGGGGGTTAACATGTGACGCTGACCCAGCGGTTGATTGGGCAACGGGGAGTGTGGTTTTTATGAATGGAGGTTAATGGAAGAAAATAGATTGGTCTATAAAAAAGAGATGCGATCCTGATATGGTTGGAACTATTTATTGTATAAAGTATTATTTATGTGTTCTATTTTTGTATGATTGTGAACTAATAAGATTGCGAAACTACTATTTTAATTATATGGACATTAAGGATGTTTATGCAAATTGTGAATAATGGGTGCAGTGGTATTTAAGTGCATTTAAAAGACAGCCCAAAATAGGAAGGAGTGTTCGCCCCTGTTGAAGCGTCAAGCGAAACCCAGGTCGGGCCTGAAAAAGAGGACATATGTCTTTTATGATATGTTTTAATTTCAGTCATGTTTGTGAGTATAATAAACCTTTTTATAATTCTCCTTGGTTGACGGTGCTTCACCATTTGTGAGACTCCTTTGGTAATCCACAGAGTTGCTTAAAGATAAGGAGAGCGTCTTATGTGGATATCGATGTGTCCCTATGTCTGAAGGTGCTCATGGTTTCAAATTAAAGAGGAACATCTCCGGTGGATTCTGAGCAGTGCGGTCCGATATTTATAAAGACTTGCAGTGTGAACTTTACCCACTTCACTGTAGGACCTGCAGCACATAACCGACAGGCAATGTATTGGAGACTTTTTATTGTTGTATATTCCTCAGTAATTACAGTGGAGTAAAAAATATTTAATAACTTTTTCTCCTTATTGCTCTCTAACAACTCCCCCCCATCAACTGTAAAGGGCCGACACCTTCCGATTTATACTTTTACCATTTATATAATTGAAGAACATTTTAGGGTTAGTTTTACTCTCTTTGGCAATGAATCTCTGTCTCAGTTTGGCTGCTTTTATTTGTATTTTACATATTCTATTTTTTTCCATATAATTTTTCAATGCTTCCTCGCTACCCTCGTGTTTTAGTGATTTAAATGCTTTTGTTTTGTCACTTATTGCTCCCTTTAGATTTCTATTTGTCCACATTGTTTTTTCTTTTGAAGACATTGGGTAAACATTAGAGATAAGCAAACTTTTTAGGATTTACTTCATGTTCATTTTGGCAAATTTTTCAAAAATGTTGGTTTGGACCTGAGTCAATTGCCTTATAATAGCCTCTAGTCTCCTAGGACTTACTGACATATATATCTTGGGTAAACACATGTTTGACTGTTTGAACAGCATGTTCAAAAGCACACTGTACCATTGCAGTTTTTCATATTAGCACACTTCCAAAAATTGTAACTTATCATGGCAGATGTTGTTTAAACACAGTGTTATGGGGGAAACACAGTGTTATGGGGGAAAAAATCAGTGGCTTGTTGGGACTAAGCGTCTACAAATAATGCCTTAAGGTTGCAGAATGCTGTTTAGAGGTGGTAGTAGTGGAAATTGTGTAGGAATAATGGTAGTGGCAGTAGGCAGCAGTGGCCATACGTTACAGCAAATAATACTTGTTCATCCATGCAGTTTATTGGACTAATATGTACGAAAACACCTTCTGATGCAGTAATGTATCCACTAACACGGACAATGCAGTGTTTGCAATTTTTTTTCCCCCCACTAGACCTTGAATAACACTTGTTTAACTATGAAATTATTAGACTACAATGTTTTAAAACACAGTAATCTGATGCAGTAATGTGTTTGCTAGTTACAGATAATACAACGCAGTGTTTGTGTCAAATAGTTTTTTCCATTAGGCCTTAAATAACACTTTTTCAACTATGAAATTCTTAAACTAAAGTGCATGAAAACACTGTCTGATGCAGTAATGGGTTCACTAACACGGATAGAAAAATGCTGTGTTTGCAGTGAACGAGGTGTTAAATACCCATAGGTTTAAAAATCATTGTTATAAAAAGCTTTTGCTGTAATATAACGCGTATAATAACATGGATATAATGGGCTAAAAATGTGCAACTGCTTAGTGTTGGCAGCAGATTGCTATTGGTCTTCTGTGCTGGCAATAAGCCTATTTAGAAACTTGAGGTTTTGAAAAAAACAAAGCTTTCTCTCTCTTGAAATGAAAAAATATATATTGCAGGTGGATGGTTTCCTAATGCAGAACTGCTAGAATGAGGTAATATAGCAGTAACTGTATTAAGCAGTGTGCTCAGGCTCTCAGCCCTCAGCCCCTTAAAGCTTTCCCTGATCAAAGTCACTAAATATCTACACAGTTATATCTTTCTGTTCTGTACCTTGACTGTCGCTGTTTCACTAGAATACTTGCTTGTGCCTCTGTATATTTTGAAATATTTTTGGGGAGACACTGGCAGAGACTTATCCACCTTATCAGCAGCTCAACAGAGTCTGTTGTTTCCTCGATCTGCCCAAGGCTTCTCCCAGCCTGTAAGCACCTCCAGTGATGATGAAGTTGTATTTAAGCCTATGAGCCAATCAGGGTAAGCAAATTGTCATGTGACCAACCTCCTTCTTCCTCAGTCAATTCTCACAGTAAAATAATGGTGGGCAACGTCCAAAGCGGATTAGAAATTTGTCTTAAATTCGGTTCATTACAAATCGATTCTCTCATCCTTAGTAAACAAACGTTGTCAGGGAGAAAATATAACCCTTGAGTTTAACCCCTTCTTGACCTGGACTCCACCCCTTAAAATGAGGTAACTTCTCGAAGCTTCTATTGGTTATTTCACACCAGATCCTCTACAGTTGTTAGCACAAGCTACATAAATTACCACATTTGGGTCTCAAATGCACTCTTTTACTTCTGAGCCCTGTAGTATATCCAGGCAAAGATTAGGGCAACATGTAGTATGTTTCTGTGAATTCATTTTTGCAAAACACCTGTGGGGTTAAAATGATCACTACACCCCTTAGAAAATTCTGTGAAAGGTGTGGGCTCACTTCCTTTTTTTTTTTTTTTACTTCACCTCAGAGCATCCATAAATGTTGGTCAGTATTGTGTAAATCATCAAACTAGGCCTCAAATACAAATGGTGCTCTTTCTCTTCTGAACCCTGTAGTGTCCCCAAACTGCAGTTTATGACAACACCAACCCACGGCTCGCGAGCATGCGGCTCCTTGAAACTTTATTTGTGGCTCGCAGTGGACCGGTCCGGTCGGGATTTGTGTTATTGTGATACTAGGCTGTGCTGCTGTGCAGCCTAGTATCTCCTCTTAAAAGAGAACATGGCGTGTGCCGCGCTCGGCGTGCGCTATGTTCTCTCCGTCCAGACAGTGGAGAAGGAGGGAGGTAAGGAGCGAGGGAGAGAGGGAGGGAGTCCCTCCTATGACACGGCCGCCACTGAAAGCAGTGAAAAGAGCAGGCTCTGAAGCTGTCCGCACCACTGCCACCAATAAATGTGCGGCTAATTAAAGCAGGAGGAGGGATGGGGGAGGAAAGAAACTGCTGCACCGTCTGAGCTAGTGAGCTTGGTGAACAGCAGCAGCGGTAGGAGCCTCCTCCTCCTGAGTGTCCTGTCCTCAGTGTCAGCCCGAGCCCCAAAGTCAGTGTGCATTAGTGCACTGATCAGCCAGCATAGCAGGTACCCCACACCCACACAGTCCAAGAGTGATTAGTCTGCCTCAAAATAAAGGCAGGCAAAAAACATGTATCAGGCAGCCAGTAAGATTGGGGTTAATGTGACTCATTAACCCCAATCTTGCCACTGCCATGTTTTAAACATGATGGGGGTCATTTATTTTTAATGTCAGGCTGGGCACATGCGTTTGGACTGGACCCCATGTGCCTCACATTAACAGTAAGCGACCCCCAAAGTACTATCTCACATAATGGGCAACATGGGGTTAATGTGAGTTACAGAATACAGGCCACTTATTAATATGAGGCACATGAATTGACTGTGCCAATAGCAAGTGACTGTTCATGTTTGTAGCTCATGCATTAACTCCATGTTGCCCATTATACAAGGATTTGGATACTTGATAGGGATATTATGAGGCACATGGGGGTTATCACTAGGAACGGTTGGACCTGTGCCTCACATTAACCCCATCATGTATCACATTGATACGCTACTGAAGCCCTGGCTGCCATGGTAAGCGCAGGGAGAGTGTGAAGTCCTATTCACCCTAAAAAAGCCCTAAGGGAGCTAATAAAGTTAAAGTTAAATAAAAATAAAAATATATATTTTTTTAACAAAACACCAATGTATTAAAAATTTAGATCACCCCCTTTCCCAATTTTACACATAAAATACATAAACAATTAAAAAAACATTAAGTATCGCCATGTCTGAAAAAGTCTAAACTATTAAAATCTAAAAAAATGTCCTATGTTTGAAAACTCAGTTGCAGCAATACTGTTGTGTGCACACATATTTGTGTAAATGTATAGCTTGTGGCTCCTGGCAGTCATATCTTTTTTTCTTCTGGCTCTTTGTGTCTGTAAGGTTGGCCACCCCTGAAATAGGCAGTATTGTCATACTCAGTAAAATTATGTAACAAACTTTGGGGTGCATTTTCTCTTATTACCACTTGTGAAAATGAAACATTTGAAGCTAAAAGTACAAACAATTGAAATAAAAAGGTAATTTTTCATTTCATGTCCCAATTTAAAACTTTTCCAGATTCTGGCATCTCTGTCTAATGAAGTTCTTTGCATGAAGGCACAGTTCACATTAACCAGTATTTCTTGAGAAGAGCATATTTTTCAGTATCTAGACTTTGCTTTATTTTATAGGGCAAATCACCCGTGAAACACATTATTCTAATCTCATTTCATTAACTGAAACATGTTTTCCAAAAATAAGTTCTTGGAAAATTCATTAACACAGAGGTTCAATTACTTTTCACCAGTGCTCTGTGCATATTTACTCAATGTGTTTAATTCAATATATGTATAGTACAAACGTTATGTATTAAAAGATTGGTTTGTGATTGTGTCAAGGATTGTAATTTTGGGGATAACGCAGACCACATTATACTTCTAATCAATGTAGAAATCCAGGTAATTCCAAAAGGTTCACAAGATTTATCTTCTTTCTTGCAACTGTAGGTATAACTAGAACTAGAATAGGAGAATATAACATTCCGGTTAGGCATGCTATGCTGTTTGCTTATAAGGGAATCTGTAATAACAAAACTAGTTAAAGGATAGTTAAAAATCTTGGATAACCCCCTACAATGTCTTAAAATGAAAATAAATAAACAAAAAACACGATATACTCACCCATTTCTCGAGCTTATTCTCTGTACATTGGTCAGTACTCCCAGCTATATTTGTTTACAAACAGCAGTGATGTTGCACTAGCAGTGCCCCCAGGGCTATGGCCAGCCTCTTGGTGCTCCAACTTACACAAATATAAAAGATAATATATCTTGGTTATTATTAACCCTTTATAGAAAAGATAGATATTGTTTTATTAAGCATGATCAACTCTACCGGCAATATGCCTGATTTAATAGGGCTGATCATTCTGGCAGAGGCTCTTTAATTGCAGCACTTTCATCACTGGAATTGCTATGGAGATAGTTGTATGCCTTTTGTCACATTCCTGTGCATCATAAGTGACGTATACTTATTTTAGGTCAGTGAACACTAAAAAAAAAACATGTTTTTCTTGTCTCCTTAAATATTAAATTAATACAGATTACACAATAATCTACAATAAATACAAATGCATCCTAAAATGGTGCCGTGTGAATTTTTAAAATATGTAGTGTGTAAAGACTGAATGACGAAGCATCATTGCAGTATTTGTGGTAGAATGCATGTGGAAGAAGATGGCAAAAATCACAAAACTATATAATATATAATATATATTGTAAAAGCAAGTATTTTCTTATAACCAAGATCTGGCAGCTGAGTGGAATCATACATATGAAATTTTTGTGTATGTAAATGCAAATTGTGTGATCCTCCTATTTAGAGACTTTTCTAGAAGGAAACTTTCTTGTGTAAAATGTATGTATAAATAAATATATAAATACCATATACATATAAATATATATATATATACATACACACCATATATATATATATATATATATATATATATATATACCATATATATATAATTTTTTTTCACTATACAGTATATGAAGATTTTATTTCTTGCTCTGCTTAAAAATATAAATAAAAACTGTCAACCTGTTGGTATTCAGATTTCTGTGTCTGCTTATTTACATAACTTTCTGAATCCTATATCCTAAATTTGCACACAATATGCAATGTTACATTTTCAATTACAACTGTAATTTTCATAAATTTCTTTAGTTGAATAGAATATACCAGAAAGCTCAACTAACACAGTAGTAAGATATCCAGTATAGTATACAGAAAAAGTTAAGTGTGGTACCGTGTTAGCCAATAGAATACTAGTTTAGTGCTCTTATTAAGAGAAACAAAATACGAGTCTTGCAGGTATGATATCTTTTAATGGCTAAAAAAAATAGAAGCTACCGTATTACATAGCAAGCTTTTGAGACAACTTCAGTCTCTTAGTCAGGCATACTAATTAGTCATTTATTTTAATTATTTTGATCAGTTTATTTGATTTCTAGTTGACTAAGCTATTCATTCGTCAGAGTCAGGAAAAACATTAAAAAGCTGACAGAATATTAAACCAGCAGTAATGATGCAGAATGGTGAACTTTTATTGAAGTGCTGCTTTTACATACAGTATGTAAAAGCCACACTTCAATAAAAGTTCACCATTCTGCATCATTACTGCTGGAGTTTTCTTCATTTTTATACACGGGTTGGGAACCCGACTCCATGCGCTCATTGGCAGAGTGCCACGAAGTTCTACGTCAGAGCATATTAAACCAAAAATTACACTGAAGCCTCAGCAACTAAATATCAATAAATATCACTTTACAGGAGTTGTCCAAGTTATTTTTATTGATGACCTATCCTCAGTATAGGTCATCAATATCTAATCAGCTGGGGTCCGACAGTATCCGCAGCAGTGAGCAGGTGTAATTACACCTAAGCCATCCCATTCATTTCAATGGGGCAGCTCGTTCTTATACACTTGCTGCTGTTGCTTCAGCGAGCAGGTAAACAACGAAGAGGAGGCAGCATGGGCACGACACATGCCTACTCTTCAACCAGCAGATCGCAGGAATACTGGGTGTTAGACCCCCGCCGATCTGATATAGATAATCTATCCTGAGGGTAGGACATCAATTACAATAACTTGGACAACCCTTTTAACTGTTTTAACTGTATTTTGTGTGTCCAGAAAGTCTGTTAATGGGATAGGTGAGGGTCCCAGCAATCAGAACCACAACGATCAGCTAGTTATCCTGTATCTTGATTGTCTATTACAGGGATTTTTATTTCCATTGTAACTTAAAGGGGTTCTGCACTTTCATTTAACTGATGATCTATCCTCTGGATAGATCATCAGCTTCTGATCGGCGATGGTCCGACACCCGGGACCCCCGCCGATCAGCTGTTTCAGAAGGCAGCGGCACTCCAGCAGCGCCACGGCCTTCTCACTGTTTACCGCCGGGCCGCCGGCCCACTGATGTCACGACTAGTATCAACTAGCACGGGCGGGGCTAAGCTCTGTTCACTTGAATGGAGCTTAGCCCCGCCCACGCTAGTTGATACTAGTTGTGACGTCAGTGGGCCGGCGGCCCGGCGGTACACAGTGAGAAGGCCGGGCGCTGCTGGAGTGCCGCTGCCTTCTGAAACAGCTGATCGGCGGGAGTCCCGGGTGTCGGACCATCGTCGATCAGAAGCTGATGATCTATCCAGAGGATAGATCATCAGTTAAATGAAAGTGCAGAACCCCTTTAAGTTACAATGGAAATAAAAATCCCTGTAATAGACAATCAAGATACAGGATAACTAGCTGATCGCTGTGGTTCTGATTGCTGGGACCCTCACCTATCCCATTAACAGGGGGTCCTGTTGCCCTGTTCTAATAGAGCCGCAGGTTCAGCATGCGCCCTATTACTTCATTTATTCTCTATGGGACTCTCGGAAATAACCAAGCATTGTACTAAGTGGCAGGGTTCATGGTTGACATGCCACTCCATCAGAATGGAGGAATAAGACCCCTGTTCTCATAACTGGTAGGAGTTCCAGCAGTTGGACCCCCAGCGAACAGCTAGTTATCCTCTATCATTTGGATAAGAGATAATGTATAAACTTGGCACAACCCCTTTAATACGAACTTTACTATAGCAGGCATGGGAAGAGCCCATCCACTGTACGTGCATAAATTGCTTTTCCACTTATATACTGATGCCCTATCCACAGGATAAGCCATCAATGGCTGATAGGAAGGGGTCTGACATCACACACTCCTGCTAATCAGCTATTTGGGAGTAGTTTTGGCACTGGAACTAGGCCCTGGAACTACTCATATCCATCTATTGTGTGGTGCACAAGCTGGTTACAGCAACACTGCTCCCATTCAATACACCTGAACAGCAAGGTGGGGATGCAGTTTGCAGGCCAACATCAATCAAATATTAATGGTCTATCTTGAGGATAGGCCATCAAATAAAAGGAATGGGCAAACCTGTAAAGTTTTAAAGCTACAGATGTATCATTGGCAATCCTGGCCATTCTCATAAAAAGTTCATGAGCACACGAGGCATAAAGTATAGGTGTTGATACATTAACACTATCCCTACCAAGGATGTATCTAATTTGTTCTTGCAGGGTGGCAATTCAGTAGCCAAGGACATACCTTGTAGGTCATTGCTACTGAAGGCTGGATATCAGGCTGTGTAACAGCAAGAGATTCATGCAGGTAGAGATGACCTAATTTCATGAACTTGTTAAAAAAAAAAAAATCACAAAAAAACTTATTTGGGTCTAAATGGATAATAGCCAGATCAAAAGTGCTCTAATTGGCATGAAAATTTATATATGAAATTCAGGGGTCTCCTAGACTCTTCTATATTTTTCTCTTTTGTCTTTCTTTCTTTTTTTATTTTCTTTTTTTTCTCCCTTTCACTTACCACATTCTTTAGACTCTAACACAATGGCAACAATATTAAATAATCTGAGTAACAATGACATATACAGCTATGAGTAAATGAATGCTTAACCGTGTTAGACAGCCTGATTAAAAACACTGTAATGCCTGTCCACGTCTATACACACACAGAAATATCAAAATAAGCATAGGCTTGTTATGAACAAGCAGACCAAAAATTATGCCTTAATGGGGGCAGACACCAGCCTGTCTTTATACCCACAAATGGTAGTGTCAGACAAAACAGATGCTTGGGGAAGAAAAATAAACGAACCAGCACCTCCATAATAAGTGAATATGAGAACGCAGGTGCACGCTACCCTGGCTGAAACACAATTGGATTAGTAGAACTACAGGTAATAGCACTCTGCTAGTCAATTACACAAAGATATAAGCAAACACTGAAAGAATAAATACTTGTTGGTCATACTTACTGCAAATGCAGCTAGAAGCTCTTTGCGAATATAATTGATCAAAAATATTTCGGGCCCATCTACCAGTCGACAAGGTAGCTTCTAATCAGATGGGTCCTACTCTAAGATGCCTCTCTTGGGCTTACAGCCTACAATATGGGCAAAGTAGTACCAAGCTGTATCCTATACATGCCTCCCCCAGGCTGTGAGCCTGCAGTATGGGCTGAGTAGAATACAGCTGTACAAGCTATCTAATTAAAAGCACATGGTAAATGGGCTGGTGGTGCACGGTTCAATCTCACCAATCTGACCAACAAGTATTTATTCTTTCAGTGTTTGCTTATATCTTTGTGTAATTGACTAGCAGAGTGCTGTTACCTGTAGTTCTACTAATCCAATTGTGTTTCAGCCAAGGTAGCGTGCACCTGCGTTCTCATATTCACTTATTATGGAGGTGCTGGTTCGTTTATTTTTCTTCCCCATTGTCACTGCCACTAGGGGGGTGGCTCCCCTGGTGGTGAGATTGAACCGTGCACCACCAGCCCATTTACCATGTGCTTTTAATTAGATAGCTTGTATTAGTATTAACACACAGACGAGGCTGGAGATGTGCAGGTGTTTAGGTGTAATAGTAGCAGCAGTAGTAGTGGCGGCAGCACAGCATGGAACCTAACAGACAAGGCAGTAGATGTGCAGCCGTGTAGAGGTAATAGTAGTAGCAGTAGAGGGAGTAGCAGCTGCAGCAGAAGCAGCCATACACTATGGAACACGACGGAAGGCAAACAGAAGGAATGGCATTATTGGCTATCACTAAATAAACACTGTCATTGGCCTCAGCTGGAGGTGTGTGAAAATCTTCATTGATTCATGCCTCATTCATTTTGACAAATGTGTTGTTTTGTACATTTGTGGAGGACAACTTTGTCGGGTGTGAGAAGGCCACCTGCCACTCTGAAATTCCCTCTCTGCCTCTTCAAAGGGTTTCACATTTCCTTAATTAGCTGCCACTGTCTTCCAAAATAACACTTGCTCTCTTCCAAGGTGGTCTGGTGCATGATGTAATGATTGACTGCCTTACACTGCTTGTACAGACACTCCAGCATACAGGGACGTGCACACATAGGGCTCCCTTCTGCCCTGCCCCTTTAATGCCCTTTTTTTTTTTTTTTTTTTTTAATGTTTTACCAAGCCCAGGGCCATCTTTAACGCAGGGCAAAAAGGGCAGCTGCCTCGGCCCAGTTGTTCCTGGGGGGGGAGTTGTTCCTGGGGGGAGGGGCCGTCCGCCCCAGGTGTCAGGCTGTCAGCTACAAGGGGGTGATGCCATGCCTGCCTGTGTGCCGGTAAGGTATAGTCCACTGACACTCCAGAGCGAACTGTGAGAGAGTGAGAGCTGTGAGAGAAAGGACCTTACATGACATCATCACCATGTGACCAGTAACATAGCGATATTACTGGTGACATGGCTATGAGGTAATCAAAGGTCTTTTCTTTCTTCCAGGACTCAGTGTTGCTGCAGCCTGCAGGAGAAAGGTAGGTCACGTGGGTCAGCAGCGCTCTGCTATCACAGGCACTGGCCGACTGTCTGCAGAGTAGGAAGATCAAGGATGGCTGCTCAGCAGCGTCTATGGAGGGTACATAGTCTGTCAGCGCTGGAGAGGTGGATGTGACTACTGGGGGGGTCTGAGGATTGTATGCTGGGGAGGCTGTGTGAGATTATATACTAGGGGGTGCTGCTGTGTGGGATTATATACTGGGGGGCTGCTGTATGGGATTATATACTGGGGGCTGCTGTGTAGGATTATATACTGGGGGGCTGCTGTGTGGGATTATATACTCGGGGGGTTGCTGTATGAGATTATATACTGGGCGGGCTGCTGTGTGGGATTATATACTGGGGGCTGCTGTGTGGGATTATATACTGGGGGGCTGCTGTGTGGGATTATATACTGGGGGCTGCTGCATGAGATTATATACTGGGGGGCTGCTGTGTGGGATTATATACTGGGGGTTGCTGTGTGGGATTATATACTGGGGGGCTGCTGTGTGGGATTATATACTGGGGGGCTGCTGTGTGGGATTATATACTGGGGGGCAAATGTATGAGATTATATACTGAGGGGGCTGCTGTGTGGGATTATATACTGGGGGGCTGCTGCATGAGATTATATTCTGGGGGGCTGCTGTGTGGGATTATATACTGTTGGCTGCTATATGAGATTATATACTGGGGGGCTGCTGTGTGATATTATATACTGGGGCTGCTATATGAGATTATATACTGGGGGTATACTGTGGGGTGATATACCGCTCTACTGTATACTGTGGGGTGCTGTATACTGGATGCTATACTGCTCTACTGTATACTGTGGGGTGCTGTATATTGTGGGGTGCTATAATGCTCTACTGTATACTGCTCTACTGTATACTGTTGGGTGCTGTATACTGGTAGCTATACTGCTCTACTGTATACTGTGGGGTGCTGTATACTGTGGAGTGCTGTATACTGGGTGCTATACTGCTCTACTGTATACTGTGGGGTGCTGTGTACTGGGTGCTATACTGCTCTGCTGTATACTGTGGGGTACTGTATACTGGGTGCTATACTGCTTTACTGTATATTGTGGGTGCTGTATATTGTGGAGTAAAGTAAAATAGACCAAAAGAGAAAAAAAAAAAAAAAATGGAACTGCTTAATCCTTTTTTTTGGGCGCTGCTAGGCTGGATATATCACGCAGGTGGTAGAGTAAAAAGTTGTATTTTATTTGTCTACGAGTTTCGAGGGAATTGGACCCTCTTCCTCAGGGCAATACACTAATAAAGTACAGGACAACTTGGATTTATTTATACACTTATTTTGGTGCCTTATCTCGATTATAGGGGGGCGTGGCTGTGGGCGGGGTTAATTTGAATGACCAGGGGATTTAGAACAGGTAAGATAATTAGTATTGTGCCGGTCATAGTGAGGTGCCTGCCCAAACCCAGTTGGACACACCTCCCACAGACGTCTGCTAACCACTGGGGAGGAGGATATGCCCAGGTTTTTAATAATATATATAGGAGAAGAGTGCTGGAGCTCAAGGGAATGGAGCTTAGCCCCACCCAGGCCAGTGATACCAGTCGTGACATCACTGGGCCTGCGGCAAACAGTTGATCGGCGGGGGTCTTAGAGGATAGATCATCAGTTTAAACAAAGTGCAGAACCCCTTTAACAGTGACTTTCACAGTGACCGCCCCTTTAACAGTGATTTTCCACAGTGCCCACCCCTTTAACAGTGACTTTCACAGTAACCGCCCCTTTAACAGTGACTTTCACAGTGACCGCCCCTTTAACAGTGACTTTCACAGTGACCGCCCCTTTAACAGTGACTTTCACAGTGACTGCCCCTTTAACAGTGAATTTCACAGTGACCGCCCCTTTAACAGTGAATTTCACAGTGACCGCCCCTTTAACAGTAACTTTCATAGTGCCCGCCCTTTTAACAGGGACCTTTATAGCGCCCAGCCCTTAAATAACAGTGACCTCCACAGTGCCTGTCCCTTTAATAACAATGACCTCCACTGTGCCCGCCCCTTTAATAATAGTGACCTCCACTATGCCCATCCCTTTAACCAGTAAAGAAAAATGGCTGGGTTGTTATGGAAGCCTGGAGTAAAACTGTGTTTATGGTAGTTGGCATTTGAAGAGAAAGACTTGCAGGCTTGTATTGGCTAATGTGGGTTCTTTTTTGGGAATATATCAGGAACGGTTTGTCCTAGAGAGCTGAGACCCAGTCTAAAACCTTCCCGGACACCTGATGTACTTGTGTGCCAAATTTGGTGAAGATCGGTCCAGTCGTTTGGTCGTACATAAAGAACGTCCAGACAGACAGACAGACGTCTAGACAAACAGCCAGACAGACAGAAATTCATTTTTTATATATAAGAGATAGTGGGTGATTGCCTGCTAGGGTGTGGGAAGGTGGGATCCAGGCGTCCCAAGTAAATTCTCGCTCAGGGTCCAATCAATATTAAAGACGGCCCTGCCCAAGCAGACCCACTACAAGCGCGCTGCAAGTTCGCATGCGCCCCCCCTCATCCCGCCGGTGGAAGAGCAATTTATTCACCGATACAATTTATTCACCAGTCCGCCCGCTCACCAATGCAGGGTCAGGGTGACAGGGTCCTTTAAGTCTAGCGCAGGGGCTGCCTGGGTAGCGGACGTGCATGACGCACGTCTACTACCTCACGTGAACCCCCAGCGGGATTAATGTAGTGGAGCAAGCGTTGGCCTGTGTTGGCCTCTGCTGTCTAAGTTCCTTTAGTGCCTGTCTGCCCTCAGTGCCTGCCCTGGTAATATATTGTGTATAATTTAAAGTCCAGGAAAAAAACAAGTATGCAAAGGAACAATAGTTGTAGTGCTTTGTCCATTTGCATACTTGTGGTTGTAGTGCGTTGTAACAATATAATAATAGCAAAGACAGGTGCACTCTGCAGACATACTAAACCCTCAAACTGATAATAAAATTGAGAGATTAGCCAACATATCCTACTAGGAGGACATGTCTGAGCCCGAGCACCGCGCCAACGTTTCTCAAGTAGCTCGGGTCCTAACATTCACCTATCTGAGCCGTATGGCCAATACCAGGAGCCAGTGGGCAAATTACAGGAGCGTGAGATCCGACTCACAGACAACTCACCAGTTACCTCCAGCATGGGACCATGCTAACAATAGGAGGAGTCTGTGAGTCCCACTCAAGACTGGCTGATATGGCCCAGGCCTCGCAGGTGCACCTGAATGTAGCCTGTGGATGGAAAACAGGCTCATTTAAATTGGAGTTTATACACCTCCAGGTATCTCTATGTGCAAACAAACTGAAAAAAATGGTGTGGTGTTAAACAGGCAGGAAGTGCTCAAACCCACATGCAGCATATATAAACAGGGGAGCAAATCCTGCCTTAGTGGCCCGTTGCTAATGGCGATCGCCAGCAAAAATGCATACAGTAGAGGATGCCTGCAGTGGACAACAAGTACCACACAACATCCTACACAAGCGTTGTCCCTTTGCATACTGGGCGTTGTAGTGCTTTGTCTCTTTGCATACTAGAGTCTGTAGAGTCTTGTAATGACATCACTCATTTTACCATAATATGTACATTGAAACAAAAAAAGTAATATTTGTGGATTCTGTCGTGTTTACAATTACAGTATCAAAAAATTCATGGAGAACAAGGTAGGACTCCGAGAAAAGTAAGCTTTTTTTTAATTATGACAATTTTTTTTTTTTACTTATGCCCCTGCCCTTCAAAAAATCTGTGCACGTCCCTGCCAGCATATGCAAGGTTAAATTCCAGCAAGTTTGAACTTTGCGTACCAAGTGGTGCAAAGGAAGACTGCTTTGTTGCTGTAAGTCTAGGATGACATTCTTAGCCGCATAAGTCTTTTGAATAATACTTAAAATTAAGCATTAAAACATGTTTAAATAACTAAATTTATCATGTGCGCCATGCGGGGAGCATGTGTTATTTCTCCCAAATGCAGAGCAGTCCTGAAGTTCCTGCGATTGTCGCTATCCATTTTGCACAGTCGTAGTTAACAGGGAGACAATTAGCAGGAAAATTGCTGCTTGATGAGGATTAGCAGCTCATCCACTGTAGGCTTCTCTCTCCAAGGCACATCAGTTCTAAAAAAGGGATTGGAAGTAAAGCTCTGCTCAATTTCTGTTGGGGAGTGTAGTGTTATAGGTAAAAGTGTCAATATTAAAGGGGCTTTCCAGGCTTTTAATATTGATGACAACGATGAGCTAGTGCATAAGTGCCGGCTGCTGTCTCTCTTCCTGTTCGTTGATGCTATATCTACGGCAAGCAGTTGATATTGATGACCTATCACAAGAATAGGTCATCAATATTAAAAGTGTGGAAAACCCCTTTAATTGTCTGTTCATAACCCTATATAAGTTCTAAAGGAATGCATATCTGTTAGCATCACATAATGTCCACTCTCTGACAAACATTTTATTGGCCCTAAACTCACCAGGGTGCCAAGTATTGATTAAAGGTTTTATCACTGAGGCTTGTATTTGGCATCAGATAACATTTTCACTTTGAGTTGGAGGTAATTGACCACACATCCTGACCAGGGATGAAAGTTATGCAAAGAACTGTCAGTCACGGAAGGTGTACAGAAAACTAGAAGACACAAAATAAAGATCCGACTGACTGGATCCAAAACTAAGGAACCAAAGGGAGAGCCCTGCAACAGACCTGGCTCTCTCCCTAACTGCTCAGCCTATGCAAAAATCTCAATGGTAGATGATCGCACATCCTCGTTCCTCGACTGTATAACACCTGAACACCCTATAATAGTGAGGGGACACGACCACCGGCTCCCTACACTTGATACGGAGGGAGTCAGGGTCACCTGGGATCCAGCAAACAGGAAAACACAAATGAATGAACAAAACTTAGCTGTAGAAGACTCAGTAGTAGCATCCAGCATGCACACACTCCAGGAAGTTGTATAAACCGCAAAGTGATGCAGTATGGGAAGGGATTTAAAGGGATGCAATCAGTGCAACTACATGACAGCTAAGAGAGGCTAACGAGATGAGAAAACGAAAGCAAAACAAAAGGAACCTCAAGGAGGAGGTTCTGAAGAACGTCTGTCAGAGCTTCTCAGATGTCTGGTGGTGACACTGTCGTGTAGTGAGTCTGCTTGAGGGCCTGGGAAAACAAGACAGTGGCTGAGCTTCAAAGGAAATGTGATTCATGAAAGCAAACCCCAACATAATTGATATTTGGAGTGACACAATTAGGTAGTTATGATCAGGGAGAATAGCCCTTTTATATATATACTGAATTCACAACTAGTGTTAAAAGAATTCAAGCATCCAAAGTGGTATTTGATCTCAAGTTTAACCCCTTCCTGCAAAATCATGTGCCCACTACAGAAGCCCAGGAAATCCAGCCTGAGGGCTGGGTCTCCTAGGCAACTGTCAGCATCTTACTGTGAAAGTGTCACGGTGGGGAGTGGAGGAAACCCTCCACCATACAATGTAAAAAGGATAACTGATAGAGATGTCCCGAACTATTCGCCGGCGAACATTGCTTGTTCGCGTTCGCCGTGGTGGGCGAACATATGCAATGTTCGGTCCTCCCCCTATATGTCATCATTGAGCAAACTTTGACCCTGTACCTCACAGTCAGCAGACACATTCCAGCCAATCAGCATACCCTCCATCCCAGACCCTCCCACCTCCTATAAAAAAGCAAGGACGGCAGCCCTCTTTGATTCATTCTGAAGCTGCAGTGTTAGTTAGAGCAGGGAGAGTGCTGTTGCTGCTGAATTAATAGGGAAAGCGTTAGCTAGGCCAGTGTTCTGTGTCCACTCCAATCCTCAAAGACTCATCTGCTGTAAGTAGAAATGGAAGGCCACAGCAGCGTCTCACCAAAAAGCTTCTTTATTTAGGAACACTCCTCATAACAGGTCATACAGAGCAGTTTGCAGCAACGTTTCGGCTAAGCATAGCCTTTGTCATGCTTGACAAAGGCTATGCTTAGCCGAAACGTTGCTGCAAACTGCTCTGTATGACCTGTTATGAGGAGTGTTCCTAAATAAAGAAGCTTTTTGGTGAGACGCTGCTGTGGCCTTCCATTTCTACTACATGCCATTGGACCGCTTTGGATCTGCGATCTCCTGCTCAGCTGTTGCGCTATCACCATTTTGTGCTCTCCAGACGCCGCACGTGTTGCTGCTCCTGAACACATTTATTTTACCTACTCATCTGCTGTAAGGACAGCATCCTGACAGCACCCCAAAAAGCCCTTTTTAGGGCTGGTACATCAGTCTGCTTTTATTTTATTTTTTCTATATATATATTGCAGTTGCCTTCCCGTGTGTGAGAGGCCACAGGCCCACACACTGTACTGTGTACACACCACTCATATAGGGTGGCACAGTACCTTGCAGATAAAAAAAGTAATTTCATTTTTCCTCTGTAATATAATTGCAGTTGCCTGCCAGTGAGTGTCAGGCCCATTGACTGTACTGTGCCCACTGCCAGTGCCCACCACTCATATCGGGTGGCACAGTACCTTGCAGTTAAAAAATTCATTTAATTTTTCCTTTGTAATATAATTGCAGTTGCCTGCCAGTGAGTGTCAGGCCCACAGACTGTACTGTGCCCACTGCCCACCACTCATATAGGGTGGCATAGTACCTTGCAGATAAAAAAGTCATATAATTTTTCCTCTGCAATATGATTGCAGTTGCCTGCCAGTGAGTGTCAGGCCCACTGACTGTACTGTGCCCACTGCCCACCACTCATATAGGGTGGCATAGTACCTTGCAGATAAAAAAGTCATTTAATTTTTCCTCTGCAATATGATTGCAGTTGCCTGCCAGTGAGTGTCAGGCCCACTGACTGTACTGTGCCCACTGCCCACCACTCATATAGGGTGGCATAGTACCTTGCAGATAAAAAAGTCATTTAATTTTTCCTCTGTAATATAAATGCAGTTGCCTGCCAGTGAGTGTCAGGCCCACTGACTGTACTGTGCCCACCACTCATATAGGGTGACACAGTACTGTCATGCCCTGCTCAGACTATGTGCAGAGGTCTGCCAGATTAGCAGCATGCGTCTAGTCTTGTGTTTTGTGTTGGAGTTATGTAGATCTGCCTCCCTTCAGGTGCACTGGGTGGGGTCGTTGGTTTAAATTACCCTAACTCCCAGTGTACAGTGTGGGTTATAGCTCTGTCTGGCTGTGGAAGCAAGGAGTGAGGGTTTGGCTTTTCCTGCTCTGATAAGATAAGTTGGTTTCTTATTTCTTTGGTTTGCTGTCTAGGCTGTTTGAGTGTCGTCTGTTCCCTCCTGGTGCTGAGGGAGCAGGCTGCCCCTTTTCCCCTTTCACCATCTAAGAGATTCTAGGGTATTCTCAGCCCAGGCACGAGGACACATTATTCCCACCTTCAGGGACTAAATGTGGGCTTAGCAGAATAGGGAGAGCTGTAGGGATTTGCTAGGAGGTGACCTTATCCCCAGCTTCTCGCCTAGAAACTTGTTTGTTTAGTATAAGTGTATATGATTACCTGTCCGCCGTGACAAGTACCTTGCAGATAAAAAAGTTATTGAATTTTTTCTCTGTAATATAATTGCAGTTGCCTGCCAGTTAGTGTCAGGCCCACTGACTGTACTGTGCCCACTGCCCACCACTTTGGCCCTAGAATAATGCCCAGTGTTCAGAGGCCACGTACCCTGAACTCGAAAAATTCTGAGGACATAGTTGATTGGCTTACACAGGACACCCAATCTTCTACAGCTTCCGCTCGGAACCTTGACGCACCATCCTCCTCCAGCTCAGCTTCGGGCACCTCTCAAGTTACTACTCGCCCACCAACACTAGCACCACAGCCGCTTCACTTGATCTGTCAGAGGAGTTATTTACACATCAGTTGGAAGAAATGAGTGATGTGCAACCATTATTGCCAGAGGATGTAGATAACAGGGATATGTCTCAGTCAGGCAGCATTACACACATGGACGTACGGTATGATGATAATGATGTTGTACCCGCTGCTGCTTCTTTTGCTGAGTTGTTAGATACAAGTGAAGTGGTTGATGATGACGATGTGTCCGTGGATGTCACGTGGGTGCCCGAAGAGAAGAAGAACAGAGGGAAAGTTCAGATGGGGAGACAGAGAGGCGGAGGAGACAAGTTGGAAGCAGGGGGAGGTCATCGCAAGGAGCTAGTGACACAGTCAGACAGCATGTATCGGCACCCGGGGTCAGCCAGACAGCACGCCAATCAATGCATGCTGTTGCCACCACCAGAATGCCGTCTTTGCAAAGCTCAGCAGTGTGGCATTTTTTTGGTGTGTCTGCTTCTGATAACAGCGATGCCATTTGCAACCTGTGCCAAAAGAAACTTAGTCGTGGGAAGTCCAACACCCAACTAGGTACAGCTGCTTTGCGAAGGCACATGATCTCACATCACAAACGCCTGGTCCAGCATCTTCAGCCACGTCAACCACTGCTGTCCTCCTTGCCCCCTCTCAACCACCTACCACTCCGCCTCTCACCTTCAGCAGTCCCTGCTCATCTGCCCACAGTCAGGTGTCTGTCAAGGAAATGTTTGAGCGTAAGAAGCCAATGTCACAGAGTCACCCCCTTGCCCGGCTTCTGACAGCTGGCTTGTCGGAACTCTTATCCCGCCAGCTTTTACCATACCAGCTGGTGGAGTCTGAGGCCTTCAAAAAATTTGAAGGTATTGGTAAATCGCAGTGGAAGGTACCCGGCCGAATTTCTTTTCACAAAAACAAATCCCCAACCTGTACTCTATTGGGGAAAAGGAAGTCATGGCATGTCTGGCACACAGTGTTGGGGCAAGGGTCCATCTGACCACTGATACCTGGTCTGCAAAGCACGGTCAGGGCAGGTATATCACGTACACTGTGCATTGGGAAAACCTGCTGATGGCTGCCAAGCATGGAATGCGTGGCTCTGCAGCGGAGTTCGTGACACCGCCACGACTTGCAGGCAGGCCTGCTGCCACCTCCTCTACTCCTCCTACTCCATCCTCTTCGCTAACCTCCTCGGCTCAGTCCTCTTCTGCTGCTGCATCTTGCTTCACATCAACTGCACACCCCCAGCTCCGCAGGGGCTATTCCACATCCCGGATACGACAGTGTAACGCTGTCTTGGGGTTGACTTGCCTGAAAGCAGAGAGTCACTCTGGACCAGCACTCCTGTCCACCCTGAATGCACAGGTGGATCAGTGGCTGACCCCACACCAACTGGAGATCGGCAAAGTGGTGTGTGACAACGGGAAGGAATTTGTTGGCGGCATTGAATTTGGGCAAGTTGACACATGTGCCGTGCATGGCACATGTGTTGAATCTGATCGTACAACGCTATGTGTATTAGAACCCAGCCTTACAGGACGTCATCATGCAGGCCAGGAAGGTGTGTGGCCATTTCAGGCGTTCCTACACGGCCATGGCGCACTTTTTCCAATATTCAGCGCCGAAACAACATGCCAGTGAGGCGCTTGATTTGCGACAGCCTGACACATTGGAATTCAACACTCCTAATGTTCGACCGCCTGCTCCAACAAGAAAAAGCTGTCAACGAGTATTTGTATGACCGGGGTGCTAGGACAGCCTCTGTGGAGCTGGGAATTTTTTTGCTACGTTACTGGACGCTCATGCGCAATGCCTGTAGGCTCATGCGTCCTTTTGAGGAGGTGACAAACCTAGTCAGTCGCACCAAAGGCACCATCAGCGACCTTATTACATTTGTTTTCTTCCTGGAGCGTGCCCTGCGAAGGGTGCTGGATCAGGCCATAGATGAGCGTGAAGAGGAAGAGTTGTGGTCACCATCACCACCAGAAACAACCTTATCATCATCGCTTGCTGGACCTGCGGCAACGCTGAAAGAGGAGTCTGAGAAAGAGGAGTCAGAGGAGGAATGTGGCATTGAGGAGGAGGAAGACCAACCACAGCAGGCATCCCAGGGTGCTCGTTGTCACCTATCTGGGACCCGTGGTGTTGTACGTCGCTGGGGGAAGAACAGACTTTCAATGAGATCAGTGAGGACGAGGAACGGGACATGAGTAGCTCGGCATCCAACCTTGTGCAAATGGGGTCTTTCATGCTGTCATGCCTGTTGAGGGACCCTCGTATAAAAAGGCTGAAGGAGAACAACCTGTACTGGGTGGCCACGCTACTAGACCCCCGGTATAAGCAGAAAGTGCCTGAAATGTTACCGAATTACCGGAAGTCGGAAAGGATGCAGCAGTTCCAAAACAAGTTAAAAAGTATGCTTTACACAGCGTATAAGGGTGATGTCACAGCACAATCGGAATCTAACAGGGGAAGAGGTGAAATTAATCATCCTCCTACCACGACCACGCCGGCAAGGACAGGACGCTTTACAGACGTGTTGTTGATGGAGGACATGTAGAGCTTTTTAAGTCCTACGCATCGCCACAGCCCTTCGGGGTCCACCCTCAGAGAACGACTTGACCGACAGGTAGCAGACTACCTCGCCTTAACTGCAGATATCGATACTCTGAGGAGCGATGAACCCCTTGACTACTGGGTGTGCAGGCTTGACCTGTGGTCTGAGCTATCCCAATTTGCGATAGAACTTCTGGCCTGCCCCGCTTTAAGTGTCCTGTCAGAAAGGACCTTCAGCGCAGCAGGAGGTATTGTCACTGAGAAGAGAAGTCACCTAGGTCAAAAAAGTCTAGATTACCTCACCTATTTTAAGACAAATGAGGCATGGATCCCGAAGGGACTGACAGTGGGGGATGCATTTGACTAAAAAAGGCCTGATGAGATGCCTTGAGCTAAAAATGGTCCCCACGCTGCTCTATTTAATCTCATCAGGCCGGATGATTTGCGTGACTTCTCCGCCACAAACTAGGGTTCAAGCCGCAATGTTTAAGTACACTTTCTGGCTGGAAAACATCAATTTTTCTGGCTGCTGCTACAGCAGCGGCTGCAACAATACTTAATTTTTCAGGCATGTGTACATGCCTAATTTTTCTGGCCTCTGGTGCTGCACTGTGGCTGCAAAAACAAAACAAAAAAGAAGACACATACATGTGTCAATTCCCCTTCGTGATCGTTACCTTGTTGTGGTGAAGGGGCTTGCGTATCACAATGAAGTGATCACCTTTATGAGTGTGTTAGCGATGTTGGCACACCCCAGATGATAAGGTCGTTGCTTCATTGTGAACAGACACGATCGGCTGGATAATTTTTCATAGAAAAAACATTAATTTTCTTTGTGATCATCTAAGGTGATCATTAAAGCCTACTAGGCCAACAATGGGCCCACACTGCAGACTCATTGTTTTCTGGGTCACTTAACTGTCACTGAACTACCTCAGCACGACCATAGGCTTTGAAAAAACGCCATCGCCTGCAATCTCCCGAATGTGTGCACGAGCACAGTCATCACTACACCAAGATTGAGGCATAGAGGAATAAAATGTATGTCATGAGTGTGTCAACTATTGACAACTCTTTGCAGTTGTTTGCAGTGAGTTAAATGGGCAGTTTGGTCTGTCAGAGTTTGGTCTGTCACTGTGAAGCGGGCGTAACCCTTACACTACCTGATCGATACAATATCATACCTGATCGTATACACACACTGGATGTTTTAAAGCACATTATTCCAAACAATTTAGGAATGTTAGGTGATTTATGCCCTTTATGGATTAAAACCCGACTCTGCGTCAACTACGTAATTTTCCATCACTATTGTGGCCAGAAAGAGTCCCTGTGGGTTTTAAAATTCGCCTGCCTTTTTAAGTCTATAGCGATTCGCCCCGTTCGCGAACATTTGCGTAAATTTGCGTTCGCCGTTAATGAATGGAAAATTTTATGTTTGCAACAGCTCTAATAACTGATAGCTGCTAGGCCAAGAAGCCAGGAAAAGGGAAGCAGGCCACCTCCTATAGCATTCCTAATCCTCTCCCTAACCCCTCACCATATGAGCGGACCCTGATGGTAGGATGACTCATACCCTGGAAACCTGGGACCCTGAGTCGTCCTGATAATCCCTCACATAGGAACAGGGGAGAGATGTCTTATTCATCCAAGACACAGAACAGGAGTCCCTAAAGACCTAGAAGCAGGGAAAAGGAAAGACCATACACAGCAAGAGGATCGGCAGGTAAGAACACAAGACAACACACTTACTTGCTGAAGTCTCCACGGCTGGAACCTGTGCATACGTATAGGAGCCTTAACACCAAACAGAACGCTGTACCAGCAACTCACATAGATATCCAGCATACCAGACTCCGACAGGACTCCCTGCCGCAATGTGCACGGCAGCCCCAGGCAGCGCTCCATACAGACTAGTGGTTCACCCCTCCGGGAAACCAACTCCCTTCCGGAGGACACAAAACACAGGGAAAACGTCTTACTTACATGCAGGGACAAACACCAACAACAGCCCAGACATGTAACAACAATCAAGATGTACAACACACCCTGAACATAAACACACACCTAACATACAACAAGTGAGGTAGGGAATAAGGAAGACAATTTATGTCCAACAAGGAAGCCCTCAAGGACTGGGCAGAATCACCCAGGAAAGGAGCAGAGCTCCAACACCAAACAAGGCTGGAGTACCACTGCCCCCAGCCAGGAAGCCACAGATAAAGTCAAGCTAGTAGCCACACCCAGTACACACCTAAATCCCCACTAGCAAGAGGATAAACCCCTCGCTCACCAAGCCGCAAGGAGACACACCTTAAAGGGGAAATGCACGAACAAACAGACAACAACACGTTGCCACTGGCAACCAGTCTGCATGTCAACTGCGTCACGGTCAAACAACAGTATGACCGTGACAGTAAGGCTGAGTTCACACGAGCGTGACAGATTTGGTCCGGATGCGTTCAGGGTGCGTTCAGTTAAACTCGCACCATTTTGCAAGCAAGTTCAGTCAGTTTTGGCTGCAATTGCGTTTAGTTGTTCAGTTTTTTCCGCGCGGATGCAATGCGTTCTGATGCGTTTTTCACGCGCGTGATAAAAAACTGAAGGTTTACAAACAACATCTCCTAGCAACCATCAGTGAAAAACGCATTGCATCCGCACTTGCTTGCAGATGCAATGCGTTATTAACGCAGCCCCATTCACTTCTATGGAGCCAGGGCTGCGTTAAAAACGCAGAATATAGAACATGCTGCGATTTTAAAGCATTGCAGAAGTGATGCGTGAAAAAAAATGCTCATGTGCACAGCCCCATTGAAATGAATGGGTCAGGATTCAGTGCAGGTGCAATGCGTTCACCTACTGCATTGCACCCGCGCGGAAATCTCGCCCGTGTGAACTCAGCCTAAGGCTGAGTTCACACGAGCGTGACAGATTTGGTCCGGATGCGTTCAGGGTGCGTTCAGTTAAACTCGCAGCATTTTGCAAGCAAGTTCAGTCAGTTTTGGCTGCAATTGCGTTTAGTTGTTCAGTTTTTTCCGCGCGGGTGCAATGCGTTTTGATGCTTTTTTCACGCGCGTGATAAAAAACTGAAGGTTTACAAACAACATCTCCTAGCAACCATCAGTGAAAAACGCATTGCATCCGCACTTGCTTGCAGATGCAATGCGTTATTAACGCAGCCCCTTTCACTTCTATGGAGCCAGGGCTGCGTGAAAAACGCAGAATATAGAACATGCTGCGATTTTAAAGCATTGCAGAAGTGATGCATGAAAAATAATGCTCATGTGCACAGCCCCATTGAAATGAATGGGTCAGGATTCAGTGCAGGTGCAATGCGTTCACCTACTGCATTGCACCCGCGCGGAAATCTCGCCCGTGTGAACTCAGCCTAAGACGCTGACAGTTCAATTCAGTACAATACATAATGTACTGAATTGAAAGAGGGATCAAACCCTGAAAACTTGAAATCCCACAGTGGGACAAATATAAAAAATTTAAAAAAATAGTTTTTTTTATAATAAGAAAATTAAAGTTTCAAGTAAAAAAAATGAATGCGTCTTTTCCCCAAATAAAGTGAAAATAAATTGTGGAAAATAAGAAAAGTAGACATATTAGGTATCGCCACATTCGTATCGACCAACTCTATAAAAATATCTAATGACCTAACCCCTCAGGCGAACACTGTAAAATAATAAAATAAAAATGGTGTAAACATTTTTTGTCACCTTAGGCCCCTTTCACACGCGTTCAGGGTGCGTTCAGTGAAACTCGCACTATTTTGCAAGCAAGTTCAGTCAGTTTTGTCTGCGATTGCGTTGAGTTGTTCAGTTTTTTCACGCGCGTGATAAAAAACTGAAGGTTTACAAACAACATCTCTTAGCAACCATCAGTGAAAAACGCATTGCACCCGCACTTGCTTGCGGATGCAATGCGTTTTTCACGCAGCCCCATTCACTTCTATGGGGCCTGTCTTGGGTTACAAACGCAGAATATAGAGCATGCTGCGATTTTCACACAACGCAGAACTGATGCGTGAAAAACAACGCTCATGTACACAGACCCATTGAAATGAATGGGTCAGGATTCAGTGTGGGTGCTATGCGTTCACATCACGCATTGCACCCGCACGGAAAACTCGCTCATGTGAAAGGGACCTTACATCACAAAAAGTGTAATACCAAGCGATCAAAAAGACATATGCACCCCAAAATCATACCAATCAAACAGTCATCTCATCCTTCCCACAAAAAAATTAGACCCTACCTAGGATAATCGCCCCCAAAAAATCTAAAAAAACTATGGCTCTCAGAATATGGAGACACCAAAACCTGATTTTTGACTGCTAGGCTACTTTCACACTCGCGTTTGGTGCGACTCCATCATGGATCTGTACAGATGGATCCGTTCAGATAATACAACCATCTGCATCCATTCAGAACGGATCCGTTTGTATTATCTTTAACATAGCCAAGACGGATCCGTCAATGGAGGACGGATCCGTTTTCTATTGTGCCAGATTGTGTCAGAGAAAACGGATCCGTCCCCATTGACTTACATTGTGTGTCAGAATGGATTCGTTTGGCTCATTTTCATCAGACAGACACCAAAACGCTGCAAGCAGCGTTTTAGTGTCCGCCTACAGAGCAGAATGGAGACTGAACAGAGGTAAACTTATCCTTATCCATTCAGAATGCATTAGGGCAAAACTGATCTGTTTTGGACTGCTTGTGAGAGCCCTGAACGGATCTCACAAACGGAAAGCCAAAACGCCAGTGTGAAAGTAGCCTTACATTACTAAAAGTGCAACACCAAGCGATCAAAAAGGTGTATGCCCCCCAGAATAGTACCAATCTAACGTCACCTCATCCCACAAAAAATTGGGCCCCTACCTACGACAATCGCTCAAAAAATATAACAAAAACTATTGTTCTCAGACTATGGAGACACTAAATCATGATTGTTTTGTTTCAAAAATGCTTTTATTGTGTTAAATGTAAAAAAGTAGACATATAAGGTATAACCGCGTCCGTAATAACCTGCTTCACAAAAATACCACATGCCCTAACCCCTCAGTTGAACACCGTAAAAAAGATAAATTAAAAATGGTGTCAAACAAGCCATTTTTGTCACCTTACATCACAAAAAGTGTAATAGCAAGCAATTAAAAAGTCATATGCACCTCAAAATAGTGCCAATCAAACCGTCATCTCATCCCGCATAAACAATTCCCTACCTAAGACAATCACCCAAAAAAATATATATAAACTATGGCTCTCAAACTATGGAGACAATAAAACATAAATTTGTTGTTTCAAAAATGGTGTAAAACTTAAATAAATATATAAAGTATACATATTAGGTATCGCAAAGTCTGTAAGAACCTGCTGTATAAAAATATCACATGACCTAACCTCTCAGGTGAACACCGTAAAAAAAAAATAATAATAAATGTGTCAAAAAAGCAATTTTTTTTGTCACCTTACATCACAGAATGTGTAATACCAAGCGATCAAAAAGTCATATGCACCCTAAAATAGTACCAATCAAACCGTCATCTCATACAGAAAAAAATTAGCCCCTTCAAAAATGCTTTATTATGTAAAACTGAAACAAACAACCCAAAAAATATATTTGGTATTGTCTCGTCCGTAACAACCTGCTCTATAAATATACCACATGATCTAACCTGTTAGATGAACATTGCAAATAACAAAAAATAAAAACGATGCCAAAACAGCAATTTTTTGTTACCTTGCCTCACAAAAAGTGTACTATAGAGCAACCAAAAATCATATGTACCCTAAAATAGTACCAACAAAACTGCCACCTTATACCGAAGTTGGGGAGTTTCTACTCTAGGGGTGCATCGGGGGGTCTTCAAATGTGACATGGTAACTTAAATTTATCCCAGTGAAATCTGCCTTCCAAAAACCATATGTTGGTCCTTTCCTTCTGCGCCCTGCCGTGTGCCCATACAGCAGTTTACGACCACATATGGGGTGTTTCTGTAAACTATTGAATCAGGGTAATAAATATTGAGTTTTATTTGGCTGTTAACCCTTGCTTTGTTAGTGGAAAAAAATGGATTAAAATGGAAAATCTGCCCAAAAAGTGAAATTCTGAAATTTCATCTACATTTTCCTTTAATTCTTGTGAAACACCTAAAGGGTTAACAAAGTTTGTAAAATCAGTTTTGAATGCCTTCAGGGGTGTAGTTTAGAGTTGAGCAAACCCGAACTGTAAAGTTCGGGTTCGTACCGAACTTTAGGTTTTTCGGCACATTTACGTAAAAGTTTGGGTTCTGATTCGGTGTTCGGTGCTTTCTTGGCGCTTTTTGAAAGGCTGCACAGCAGCCAATCAACAAGCGTCATACTACTTGCCCAAAAAGGCCATCACAGCCATGCCTACTATTGGCATGGCTGTGATTGGCCAACTGCAGCATGTGACCCAGCCTCTATTTAAGCTGGCGTCACGTAGCGCCGCCCGTCACTCTGCTCGGATTAGTGTAGGGATATGCTGCAGCTGCTGTGAGGGAGAGATCAGGGAGAAATCTTATGAAGAACTGCTTCTTTACTCAGCGATCTACAGCAAATGTGTTTTGTGGGTGCAGTGCACAATTGTTTTAAGCCTTCCCTGAGCCAACTACTACTGAAAACGAACTTTTTTTCCTTCAGTTAGTCAATATCAATACATAATCGGCAGCCATTTTATGCAACGATAGTGCACCAGCACAGGATATCTGCATGTCTGCAAGTCCAGAAATACTGCTTTGAGACACTGGGGTTAAAAAAAACTATTTTTTTTCATATAGTGCACATCTAGGATTAGACATGCATAAGTGAGTGTCACATTTAGGCCAGAAATACAGCTTTTTGCTTACTGGGGTGAAAAAAAACATCTGTTTCATATAGTGCACATCTAGGATTAGACATGCATAAGTGAGTGTCACATTTAGGCCAGAAATACAGCTTTTTTCTTACTGGGGTGAAAAAACCCTCTGATATACTGCACATCTGGGATTAGACGTGCATAAGTGAGTGTCACATTTAGGCCAGAAATACGGCTTTTTGGATACTGGGGTTATAAAAACCCTCTGATATACTGCACATCTGGGATTAGACATGCATAAGTGAGTGGCACATTTAGGCCCAAAACGGCTTTTTGGTTACTGGTGTTATAAAAACCCTCTGATATACTGCACATCTGGGATTAGACGTGCATAAGTGAGTGTCACATTTAGGCCACAAATACAGCTTTTTGCTTACTGGGGTTAAAAAACCCTCTGATATACTGCACATCTGGGATTAGAAGTGCATAAGTTACTGTGAAATTTAGGCCACAAATACAGCTGTCATATAGAGTAAAAAAAAAAAATTAAGTGCAATACCCTACATCAGGTTTTTTATTGGCGGTTAATTATTTTTAACAGACTTAACCACTTTTTACTTTGCTTGGTGAACGCTAACTATGAGGCAAACGTCTAATAAGGGACGCGGTCATGGTCGTAGTGGTGGTGTTGGTGGAGCCTCTGGTGCAGGGAGAGCACCTCAGGTCCCAGTAGCCGCCAGAATCTACAGCGATATTTGGTCGGGCCTAATGCCATTCTAAGGATGGTAAGGCCTGAGCAAGTACAGGCGCTAGTCAATTGGGTGGCCAACAGTGGATCCAGCACGTTCACATTATCTCCCACTCAGTCTTCTGCAGAAAGCGCCTGAAACCCATGCCCATCAGTCTGTCACATCACCCCCGTGCATATCGGGGAACCTGTCTGAGCCTCAAGTCATGCAGCAGTCTCTTATGCTGTTTGAAGACTCAGCTGGCAGGGTTTCACAAGGGCATCCACCTAGCCCTTCCCCAGGGGTGGAAGACATAGAATGCACTGACGCACAACCACTTATGTTTCCTGATGAGGACATGGGAATACCCCCTCAGCACATCTCTGATGATGACGAAACACAGGTGCCAACTGCTGCGTCTTTCTGCAGTGTGCAGACCGAAAAGGAGGTCAGGGAGGAAGACTGGGTGGAAGACGATGTAGGGGATGATGAGGTCCTAGACCCCACATGGAATGAAGGTCGTGCCACTGACTTCAGAGTTCGGAGGAAGAGGCAGTGGTGAGACCGAGCCAACAGCGTTGCAAAAGAGGGAGCAGGGTGCAAAAGCAGAGCAGCCGTCGCCAAAACAGTTTGCCTGCTACTGGCCACCGTCACCAGGGACCGAGCACACCAAAGGCAGCTTCAAGGAATTTGCTTTGTAACTCTGCTTTCCTTCAACAAAGTTTAGAAACCCTTGGTACACAACACTGCGTGTGTATCAGTTATTCTCTGTGAGTGCACACACATTTTCTAATTGGGAATCCACTCCTCATCCGGCAATGGGGTTTTTGCCCTAACAGAAACTGGCACCCAATATGTCGGGCATGACTAAGTCCTTCCTGCTGAGACCTCCGACGCCTGGACGTGCCACACTGGGACAAACAGACAAAAATCAGCGCTGAGGTAGGAGCTTTTTCTTACAAGTAGTCTGTACCTCCCTGTCTGGCATTTGTCTTCTTCAAGGGTTCGACAGAGTATAAGGTAACTTTACAGTTGTGCCTAATTTATTATTAAGAATCTGTGACCCTGATAAAGGGCTAGCAGATAACCGCATGAGTGGTGGATGGATTTAAACCAGGATTTTAGCTGGGAGTTGCTTGGGATTGTTCTAGGAGTAACTGTTTACGTATTTGTCATTGTTTATTGTGTGTGTAGAATCTGTCAGGAAGCTAGGGGAAGGATCCAGAAGCTCAGAGAGGCTTTGGCTTTAAAGTAACACAGTAGGTACACCTGAAAGGACAGGGTGGGGAAGCCACTATGGAAGAAAATAGATATCTAAGGTTCCCCCTAGTAAGCACAGATTCAGGAATAGACAATGGGTAATCAGAACAGCCCTCCCAAAGAGTATGAGACAGCTAAACAACTGGTAGAAAAGAGAGGTGGCAAAGATGTGTTAAAGAAAGTTGACAAAGTGTTGAAAAAAGCAGGTATGAATCATGGAAACCTCGATTTAGAGGTCTGGGAAAGGTTCAAGCACACTCGCAGTAGGTGGATTAAGGATCATGCATGTGAAGATGTAGTTAGCATCTGTATTAAGGTAGCAAGAGAGATAGAAACCGAAGGTTAGAAGCCACAAGTTTAGAGGGGAAAGTTGTACTACAAACCCCCTGAAGAGGAAACTGAAAATGGTTAAATCTGGAGGTCCACCACCTTATAATCCTCCAAGGGGGCAAGCCTCTCCCACGGCCCCTGCACAGGGACCAAAAGGAATGGCTATGCAGGATCTGCGGGAATCAGAATCCAGATTGTACTGAAACCTGCAGAGCGTGTGGTGCCCCCAGATACCGTACTGGATTATATCCAGTACTATTGAGAACAGGGATGATACCACAGGTCCCTCAGGCGCTGTGGTCGTAGGTTGTTTTTAAGATGTAGACTGGTGCAGGGAACCACTGTCCCTAGTAAGCCCTGGATGGGGAGGGAGGCATTGCTAATGTTCACCTGCCTGTCTACACAGAGTTCCTACCCCGCAAGGGGCGGCCCTGTCCGGATACCTTACCCTAAGATAGGGAGGGATCCCTGTTTGTGCCCTATAGGATGGTTCCCGACGTGTCACGTTTCAAGTGATATATCATCAGGGGAAAAATCCAAGATGTGCAAAAGGTAATCCTTAGATCAGTGGATCTCTAGGATTAGAAAGAAAAGGACATTGATGGTCCTATGGAAAGGAGGACCCCACGAATTCATTAAGGGGGTGCCTCTGCGGCAGCTGAAATGATATCATCTCTCTCTAAGGAGTGGTGGCTGGGTATTCGGGCGATAAGGAATAATGATAATATTTATTAAAGTTGTAATATGGATTTTATATGGTAAGATTGATGTGATGGTTTATATGTTGTTAAAAAGAAAAGAATAAAAAAAAAAATGAAATCTACCTCATAGGTCTCCTCTTATAGGTTGGATTTGATGATTGTATGTATTTTTTAGTCTTATCAATCATGTGCCAAGAATATATTATGAAACAAATCATTCATATTAATTATTTCAATAATTCTGCTAACTTACGAAAAGTGAATTAAAGGCTGACAATAAAAAAAATAAAAAAGAGACCGGGGGCAAAGTAGTGGGACTGGGGGAGGAATGGAAGGAGGGACTAGAACAGTTCAGAAGGAAAGGTGTAGGGTAAAAAAATATACACAAAACTCTTAATAGTATGTATACTAATGCCAAAAGCCTGACTAATAAAACTAAGAGAACTGGAATTAGTGATGTGTGAGGAGGACTATGACATAGTGGGAATAACTGAGACATGGCTGGACGATAACTATGACTGGGCGGGTAATGTACTAGGTTACAGTCTGTTTAGAAAAGTCTAAACAGTCTGTTTAGAAAAGTCAAAATCAGAGAGGGGTTTGCCTTTATGTAAAGTCTTGTCTAAAGCCCACACTCCGGGAAGATATAAGTGAGGGACATGAACATGTTGAGTTGCTGTGGGTAGAGATACATGGAGCTAAAAACAACAATAAATTACTAATAGGAGTTTACCAGCACATCTGCAATACCCAGTCCCCATAGCTCTGTGTGCTTTTTTTGTGTAAAAAAACGATTTGATACATATGCAGATTAACCTGAGATGAGTCCTGTCCCTGAGATGAGGTTAATTTGCATATGTATCAGGTTTTTTTTACACAATAAAAGCACACAGAGCTATGGGGACTGGGTATTGAGGATGTGCTAGCAGCCATCTAGCAACCCATGTCCTCAGCTCTATGCACAAAATCCTGGTGACAGGTTCCCTTTAACCGCCTCCGGACCGCCTAACGCAGATCTGCGGTCCGGAGGCGGCAGCGCTGCGCACAATCACGCATTGGCGCGTCATCTCGTGAGACGCGAGATGACGCGCTTAGCCGGCCCGCGCATGCGCAGTGTGGGCCGGCATTTCGTCATGGGGGGTCGCGTCATCAGCTTGCCAGCCAATGATCGCGGCTGGCAAGCTGATTATTTTTAAAAAATCCAATCAGAAGCCACATAGCAGATCATATTAGTAAATATGATCTGTTATATGGCTGCCCTGCTCCTCTGCTGGTCCTTTTCGTCGGTTGGATCCAGCAGAGGAGCAGGCTTCACAGTGAGTACACCAAACACCACACACTAGCCCCAGATCACCCCCTGCACCCCAATTAACCCTTTGATCGCCCCTGTCAATCACTAGTGAAAGGAAAAAAAGTGATCAGTGTAAACTGTCACTTTTTTTTTTCACTGGTATTGACTGTTAGGTTTTAGGGATAGTTTAGGCCCCTTGGTTAGGTAGTTTAGGGATCAGTTAGCGCCCAGCCCACCGCACCGCAGTCACTTATTTGCTGATTAGCGTATCGCTAATCAGCATTTGTACTTTTATAGTATCTGGAAGTGATCAAAACTGATCACGGTCAGATCTATAATAGTATTAGTGTCACGTTAGTTCGCCCTCCACCCAAAACGCAGTGTTTGCCCGATCAGGCCTGATCGGTCGCCCACACGTGCGTTCGCCCACACCCGCCCCACCGCAGTGACAAATAATTTTTTTTTTTTGATCACTGCACATTCACTTTACACGCGCTGCGGCGATAAAAAAATCAGTTTTTACATTTTTTATCAACCGCAGCGGACTCCGGTACTTCGCTAGCCTCCCATTTGTAAGACAGGCTTGCTTTTTTTCTTGGGTAGTCTCAGGGAATACCCCTAAATTTAGTTGCCCAAATGTCAAACAGGGGTATTCTTCTGAAGAGGCCTACAGGCATCTGACCCAGTCGGATGAGGAGTGGGAACCCTCATCTGACGAATCTAGTGAGTCAGAATATGAACCTGTAGAAAGCAGTGGCACTCTGACCCAAAGTTTGGACGAGGAGGCTGAGGTCCCTGATAGCACCAGGCGTACCCGGCCCCGTGTCGCTAGACCACAGGTGCGCAGGATCCGCTTCAAGGGCAGCAGAGCGGGGCTGGCGCTGTCGGATTACGTGGTGAGGCATACACCAGCAGCGCAGCCCTCCCTGGACCTAGTACCAGCACTGCCGTAGAATATGGTGAAGTGGCGAGCACCAGAAGGGCAGTTGAAGCTGGTACGGTGGCACGAGCAGTAGTTACCCCGTCGCAGCCACCGCAAAGACGGGCCCGTAGACCCCCTAGAATCCCTGAGGTGCTGGCAAACCCTGATTGGCAGTCCCCAACTTCAGCCGCACCTGTAGTTCCCCCTTTCACCGCCCAGTCTGGAGTTCAGGTTGAGACAGCTCAGATAGGTTCGGCCCTGGGATTTTTTGAGCTGTTCTTGACTGCGGAGCTCTTGGACTTAGTCGTGGCCGAAACAAATCGGTATGCCACACAATTTATAACCGCCAACCTGGGAAGCTTTTATGCCCAGCCTTTCCGGTGGAAACCAGTCCAAGTTTCCGAAATTAAAACTTTTCTGGGCCTTCTCCTCAACATGGGTCTAACTAAAAAGCATGAATTGCGGTCATATTGGTCCACAAACCCAATTCATCACATGCCCATGTTCTCTGCTGCCAGGGCACGTTTTGAGGCCATGCTGCGTTTCCTGCACTTTAGTGACAATAGCACCTCCCGTCCCAGAGGCCACCCAGCTTTTGACCGGCTCCACAAAATTCGGCCCCTCATAGACCATTTCAACCAGAAATTTGCAGATTTGTATACCCCAGAGCAAAACATCTGCGTAGACGAGTCTCTAATACATTTTACCAGGCGCCTTGGCTTCAAACAATACATCCCAAGCAAGCGCGCCCGGTATGGGGTCAAATTGTATAAGCTCTGTGAAAGGGCCACAGGCTATACCCACAAATTTCGTGTCTATGAGGGAAAAGATCAGACCCTGGAGCCGGTCGGTTGCCCTGACTACCTGGGGAGCAGTGGGAAGACAGTCTGGGACTTGGTGTCACCCTTATTCAGCAAGGGGTACCATCTTTATGTGGACAATTTCTACACAAGTGTGGCCCTCTTTAGGCATTTGTTTATAGAACAGATTGGCGCCTGTGGCACCGCGCGAACTAGTCGCGTGGGCTTCCCCCAACGGCTCGTTACCACCCGTCTTGCAAGGGGGGAGAGGGCTGCATTGTGTAACGAAGAACTGCTCGCGGTGAAATGGAGAGACAAGCGTGACATTTACATGCTCTCCTCCATTCACGCAGACACGACAATACAAATTGAGCGAGCAACCCGTGTCATTGAAAAGCCCCTCTCAGTCCACGACTATAACCTTCACATGGGAGGGGTGGACTTCAATGACCAGATGTTGTCTCCGTATTTAGTTTCCCGCAGAACCAGACGCTGGTATAAGAAGGTGTCTGTATATTTGATTCAATTGGCTCTGTATAATAGTTTTGTTCTCTACAGTAAGGCTGGGAGAACACGATCCTTCCTCAAATTTCAGGAAGAGATCATCAAGAACCTCCTGTACCCAGGAGGTTCCGTGGCCCCATCCACCAGTGTAGTTAGCCGTCTACACGAGCGACATTTCCCCAATGTCGTTGCCGGTACCTCAACCCAACCGTCATCCCGAAAAAGATGTCGTGTCTGTAGCAGGAGTGGAATAAGGCGTGACACCCGCTATTTCTGTCCTGACTGTCCTGACCACCCTGCCCTATGCTTAGGGGAGTGTTTCCGGAAGTACCACACACAGGTACACCTAGCATAGGGATCGCATCTCACCAGGACAGGCACACAGGGCTATTAGGGCCCATTCACTCACAGCTGCTGCAAACGTCTCCTTTCACCTGGGACAAAGTGCATAACGCACTTCGCCACATCTTTGGGCGATTTGCGCTTTGCACATTGACCCATAGGGAAGGAGAGGTTTGTTCTATAAAGGTAGAAAAAAACAAAAAAACACCAGTAAGCAAAAAGGTTAATGTTCTGTTCAAAAAGTTAAAGTTTATATGTTCTGTTCCAAAGTTAATAAAATTATTGCGTTGCGGCCTGGTTTTTTCTTTTTTTTTTTACCTTCCAGGTGGACCAACCGATCGACTAGCTGAAGCACTGATGTGCATTCTGACAAAAGCATTGCGCTGCTGTCAGATTACACGCAAGTCGGTGTATGCGGCACTGCAAGACGAGATTTCTCCTCTGCAGTAAAAGATACGTTTGCCAAGGCATACGAGCTGAGGAGGAGGCGGTGTTCCTATGCTTTGGCAAACACTTTGTATATAAAAAAAATAAAAAATCCTGGCAATGATTTATTCATCCACATCGATTCATGTGAATGGAGAAATCTGGTTTGCCAGGGCATACGAGCTAAGTGGGTATGGATGTTGGGCGGAGCTCCTAAGTCCTGGCAGATGCCTTTCCCCTCCTTTTTTTTTTGGGCAAAGATTTTTTCATCCACATTGATCGATGCGAATTAAGAAATCTGTGCCGTTCATTTTTTTCTTTCAGCCCAGAGGCTGAACGGAAAAAAAATATCTCATTACCTGTATGCTCAATATAAGGAGAATAGCAGAAACTCCTAATGCTGGCCATACATGTAATGATTGCGGAGACCCTCAAATGCCAGGGCAGTACAAACACCCCACAACTGACCCCATTTTGGAAAGAAGACACCCCAAGGTATTCGCTGAGGGGCATATTGAGTCCATGAAAGATTTACATTTTTGTCCCAAGTTAGCGGAAAGTGAGACTTTGTGAGAAAAAACAAAAGAAAAATCAATTTCCGCTAACTTATGCCAAAAATAAAATATTTCTATGAACTCGCCAGGCCCCTCATTGAATACCTTGGGGTGTCTTGTTTCCAAAGGGGGGTCACATGTGGGGTATTTATACTGCCCTGGCTTTTTAGGGGCCCTAAAGCGTGAGAAGAAGTCTGGGATCCAAATGTCTAAAAATGCCCTCCTAAAAGGAATTTGGGCACCTTTGCGCATCTAGGCTGCAAAAAAGTGTCACACATGTGGTATTCGCCGTACTCAGGAGAAGTTGGGGAATGTGTTTTGGGGTGTCATTTTACATATACCCATGCTGGGTGAGATAAATATCTTGGTCAAATGCCAACTTTGTATAAAAAAATGGGAAAAGTTGTCTTTTGCCAAGATATTTCTCTCACCCAGCATGGGTATATGTAAAATGACACCCCAAAACACATTCCCCAACTTCTCCTGAGTACGGCGATACCAGATGTGTGACACTTTTTTGCAGCCTAGGTGGGCAAAGGGACCCACATTCCAAAGTGCACCTTTCGGATTTCACCGGTCATTTTTTACAGATTTTGATTGCAAACTACTTCTCACACATATGGGCCCCTAAATTGCCAGGGCAGTATAACTACGCCACATGTGACCCCATTTTGGAAAGAAGACACCCCAAGGTATTTTGTGATGGGCATAGTGAGTTCATGGAAGTTTTTATTTTTTGTCACAAGTTAGTGGAATATGAGACTTTGTAAGAAAAAAAAAATCATATTTTTCCGCTAACTTGTGACAAAAAATAAAAAGTTCTATGAACTCACTATGCCCATCAGCGAATACCTTAGGGTGTCTACTTTCCGAAATGGAGTCATTTGTGGGGGGTTTCTACTGTCTGGGCATTGTAGAACCTCAGGAAACATGACATGTGCTCAGAAAGTCAGAGCTGCTTCAAAAAGCGGAAATTCACATTTTTGTACCATAGTTTGTAAACGCTATAACTTTTACCCAAACCATTTTTTTTTTTTTGCCCAAACATTTTTTTTTTATCAAAGACATGTAGAACAATAAATTTAGTGAAAAATCTATATATGGATGTCGTTTTTTTGCAAAATTTTACAGCTGAAAGTGAAAATTGTCATTTTTTTGCAGAAAAATTGTTAAATTTCGATTAATAACAAAAAAAGTAAAAATGTCAGCAGCAATAAAATACCACCATATGAAAGCTCTATTAGTGAGAAGAAAAGGAGGTAAAATTCATTTGGGTGGTAAGTTACATGACCGAGCAATAAACGGTGAAAGTAGTGTAGTGCAGAAGTGTAAAAAGTGGCCTGGTCATTAAGGGGGTTTCAGCTAGCGGGGTTGAAGTGGTTAATTACCAGATGTTAATATTCATGTAACATATTTTGTCTTGTGTTTTATGTACACTAATCTCCAGGTGCTAATACTCATGCATTGTATATTTTGCCTTTTATTTTACATATGTTTTGCCTGTCATTGTAGGTTAGGGCTCTTTCACACTTGCGTTCTTTTCTTCCGGCATAGAGTTCCATCGTCGGGGCTCTATGCCGGAAGAATCCTGATCAGTTTTATCCTAATGCATTCTGAATGGAGTGAAATCCGTTCAGGATGTCTTCAGTTCCGGAACGGAACATTTTTTGGCCGGAGAAAATACCGCAGCATGCTGCGCTTTTTGCTCCAGCCCAAAATCCTGAAGACTTGCCGCAAGGCCGGATCCGGAATGAATGCCCATTGAAAGGCATTGATCCGGATCCGGCCTTAAGCTAAACGTTGTTTCGGCGCATTACCGGATCTGACGTTTAGCTTTTTCTGAATGGTTACCATGGCTGCCGGGACGCTAAAGTCCTGGCAGCCATGGTAAAGTGTAGCGGGGAGTGGGGGAGCAGTATACTTACCGTCCGTGCGGCTCCCGGGGCGCTCCAGAGTGACGTCAGGGCGCCCCAAGCGCATGGATCACGTGATCGCATGGCACGTCATCCATGCACATGGAGCGCTCTGACGTCATTCTGGAGCGCCCCGGGAGCCGCACGGACTGTAAGTATACCGCTCCCCCGCTCCTACTATGGCAACCAGGACTTTAATAGCGTACTTTAATAGCGTCCTGGGTGCCATAGTAACACTGAAAGCATTTGAAGACGTCTTCAAATGCTTTCAGTACACTTGCGTTTTTCCGGATCCGGCTTGTAATTCCGGCAAGTGGAGTATACGCCAGATCCGGTCAACGCAAGTGTGAAAGAGGCCTTACTCATTTAATTTTATTTAATACTTCATCTCTCCCACACACATCATTTACACTCATACCTTAGATGTACAGTTGCAAGAAAAAGTATGTGAACCCTTTGGAACGATATGGATTTCTGCACAAATTGGTCCTAAAATGTGATCTGATCTTGATCTAAGTCACAACAATAGACAATCACAGTCTGCTTAAACTAATAACACACAAAGAATTAAATGTTACCATGTTTTTATTGAACACACCATGTAAACATTCACAGTGCAGGTGGAAAAAGTATGGGAACCCCTAGACTAATGACATCTCCAAGAGATAATTGGAGTGAGGTGTCATCCAACTGGAGTCCAATCAATGAGATGAGATTGGAGCTGTTGGTTACAGCTGTCCTGCCCTATAAAAAACACACACCAGTTCTGGGTTTGCTTTTCACAAGAAGCATTGCCTGATGTGAATGATGCCTCACATAAAATGCCTCTCAAAAGACCTACGATTAGGAATTGTTGACTTGCATAAAGCTGGAAAGGGTTATAAAAGTATCTCCAAAAGCCTTGCTGTTCATCAGCCCACGGTAAGACAAATTGTCTATAAATGGAAAACGTTCAGCACTGCTGCTACTCTCCCTAGTAGTGGCTGTCCTGTAAAGATGACAGCAAGAGCACAGTGCAGACTGCTAAATGAGGTGAAGAAGAATCCTAGAGTGTCAGCTAAAGACTTACAAAAGTCTCTGGCATATGCTAACATCCCTGTTAGCGAACCTACGATACGTAAAACACTAAACAAGAATGGATTTCATGGAAAGATACCACAGAGGAAGCCACTGCTGTCCAAAAAAAACATTGCTGCACATTTACAGTTTACACAAAAGCACCTAGATGTTCCACAGCAGTACTGGCAAAATATTCTGTGGACAGATGAAACCAAAGTTGAGTTGTTTGGAAGAAGCACACAACACTATGTGTGGAGAAAAAGAGGCACAGCACTCCAACATCAAAACCTCATCCCAACTGTGAAGTATGGTGGTGGGGGCATCATGGTTTGGGTCTGCTTTGCTGCATCAGGGCCTGGACGGATTGCTATCATCGAAGGAAAAATGAATTCCCAAGTTTATCAAGACATTTTGCAGTAGAACTTAAGGCCATCTGTCCACCAGCTGAAGCTCAACAGAAGATGGTTATTGCAACAGGACAACGACCCAAAGCATAGAAGTAAATCAACAACAGAATGGCTTAAACAGAAGAAAATACACCTTCTGGAGTGGTCCAGTCAGAGTCCTGACCTCAACCCGATTGAGATGCTGTGACATGACCTCAAGAAAGAGATTTACACCAGACATTCCAAGAATATTGCTGAACTGAAACAGTTAAGTAAAGAGGAATGGTCAAGAATTACTCCTGTTGAAGTTATTGCTGCCAAAGGAGGTTCAACCAGTTATTAAATCTAAGGGTTCACATACTTTTTCCACCTGCACTTGTGAATGTTTACATTGTGTGTTAAATAAAAACATGGTAGCATTTAATTATTTATGTGTTATTAGTTTAAGCAGACTGTGATTGTCTATTGTTGTGACTTAGATGAAGATCAGATCACATTTTAGGACCAAATTGTGCAGAAATCCATATCATTCCAAAGTGTTCACATACTTTTTCTTGCAACTGTATGTGTAGGAGAGCCAGGGTTGGTCAATGAGGTCACCTGACCCAACCCAGCCCAAGGAGTGATGTGTACAGTCTTTAGAGCAGTGACACATGAAACCAGCCGAACTCGTGCTGTGTCCAGGGCTGAATGGAAGCTGTGGAGCGGAATCCTCAGAAACAACATCACTCACACAAACATAGTGTCCCGGACTTCAGCGGTAACTGGGAAGCATGACCACCGATCACCGAAGAGCACGGTGCCTGGGACCGCGGTAATAAGCAAGGAAACAGGACAGCAGCCGCTGTTACAGTGATAATGTTTCGCTCCCAAAACTCCAGAAATTGGTCTCCTCACTTCCCATAAATTTACTGAGATGCGTTTCTGCCTTTAAATGATAAATGAGTTAATTTTATTCATGAAATTATAACATCTGAAGTGTATTCTTTGATCTAGTGTGAATAAAATATGGCTCTATTGTATTTCAAAATTATTGTATTCTTTTTTTATTTACATTTATTTGCATTTTACACAGTGTCCCAAATTTTTAAAATTGTGGTTGTAATAAAGCACTAAGCGATCATTTAACCGCTAGCCGCCACTGTAACGCCAAAAGGCGTCACCTCGTGAGAACTGAGATTTCCTGTGAACGCACGCTCACAGGAGCGCGCGTTCACAGGATCGCACAGTAAACAAGTTGAACTATAGCCTGCCAGCGCTGATCATTGGCTGGCAGGCTGTAGATTTTTAAAATAACCAATGAAATAGGTATGTCAGACGCAATTTTTTAAATAGCGTGTGATATACCTGCTACCTGCTCCTCTGGTGGTCCCTTTTGCTTGGATCGACCACCAGAGGACACGGGCAGCTCTGTAAGTAGCACCAAACACCACACACACACACATTACACCCCCCCTGTCACCTATTAACCCCTTTATAACCCCTGATCACCCCATATAGACTCCCTGATACCCCTGTAACCCCCCTGTCATTGATCACCCCCCTGTAAGGGTCCCTTATCACAGCCAGTTACTTAGCTACTTGTTAAGTAGTTAGCGTCCAGCCCACCGCACCGCACCGCAGTTACTGATTAGTCGCTGATTAGCGTCATCGCTGTTGCTAATCATCACTAGTACTATATTGTATCTGTAAGCGATCAAGACTGATCGCAATCAGATCAATATCAGTACATTAGGGTCATCTTAGACTCTACAAAAAACGCAGTGTTCACCCGATCAGGCCTGATCTTGTGTGCACACTTGCGTTCAGTCCGCCCCACCGCAGTGACAGAATATATTTTTTTCTGATCACTGCAAAAACACTGCAAAATCGCTGCGGCGCAATAAAGATCACTTTTGAGCTTCCTGGATCTTTATTAGCGATCGCAGCAGTACTCCTTTTTACTAGGCAGGTTTGCTCTTTTTCCTGGGTAGTCTCAGAGGAATACCCCCTAAATTTAGTTAGTCCAAAATGTCAAAGGGGTATTCCGCTGAAGAGGCCTACAGGATTCTGGCCCTGATGGATGAAAGCGATGGGGATTCCGCACCCACTGAATCCAGTGGTTCAGAATATGAACCTGTAGACAGCAGTGGCACTCTAACCGCTAGTGAAGATGACAAGGTTGAGGTCCCTGCTATGGTCAGGCATACCCGACCCTATGTCAGTGTTCTGCATACCCCGCGTGATGAGACTCATTTGCAGCAGAGTGGTGCTAGCGCTGATCTTTTTTTTAAGGTGTGGCATACACCAGCAGCGCAGCACATCCTGGACCTTACCAGCTCTACCAGCACTGCCGTATTCCCTGGTGAAGTGGCGAGCACCAGAAGGACAGTTCAAGCTGGTACGGTGGCACGTGCAGTAACTCCCCCGTCACAGCCACCACGTTCACAGGCCCGTAGAGCCCTTAGTCTCCCAGAGGTGCTGGCAAACCCAAATTGGCAATACCCTGCTTCCGCCGCACCCGTATTGCCCCCTTTCACCTCCCAGTCTGGAGTTCACGTGGAGACAGCTCATTTAGGATCGGCCCTTGAGTGTTTTTACCTGTTCTTCACCGCGGATCTCTATGACTCAGTTGTGGCAGAAACCAACCGCTACGCCACACAGTTTATAATTGCCAATCCGGAAAGCTTCTATGCCCAGCCTTTCCGGTGGAAACCAGTCACAGTTTCCGAATTTTAAATATTTTTGGGCCTTACCCTTAGCATGGGTCTAACAAAAAAAAATGTATTGCGGTCCTATTGGTCTAAAGACCCAATACATTACATGCCCATGTTCCCTGCTGCTATGTCCAGGGCACGTTTTGAGGGCATCATGCGCTTTATGCATTTTACTGACAATAAAACCTGTCATCCAAGAGGCCACCCTGCTTATGACCGGCTCCACAAAATTCCCCTCATAGACTGTTTTTCATCCAGGTTTGCAGATGTGCAGACCCCAATCAGAACATCTGCATAGACGAGTCCCTTGTACATTTTACCGGGCGCCTTGGCATCAAACAGTACATCCCCAGCTAGCGCGCCCAGTATGGGGTCAAACTGTATAAGCTCTGTGAAAGGGAAAAGACTCAAAACTGGAGCCGGTCGGATGCCCTGACTACCTGGGGAGCAGTGGCAAGATTGTCTGGGACTTTGTGTCACCCTTACTTGACAAGGGAAACCACTTATACGTGGACAAGTTTTACACAAGCGTGGCCCTCTTTCGGCACTTACATCTAGTCGGAATTCAATGCTGTGGCACTGCGCAACCTAGTTGCCGGGGCTTCCCCCAATGGCTCGTTAATACCCGACTTGCACGGGGGGAGAGGGCTGCGTTGTGTGACCAAGAACTGCTTGCGGTGAAGTGGAGGGACAAGAGGTTTACCTTCTGTCCACCATTCACGCAGACACGACAGTACAAATTGAAAGGGCAACTGGAGTCATTGAGAAACCCCTCTGTGTCCACGACTATAACCTTCACATGGGAGGGGTGGACTTCAATGACCAGATGTTGGCTCCCTATTTAGTGTCCCGCCGCACCAGACGCTGGTATAAGAAGGTGTCTGTTTATTTAATTCAGTTGGCTGTCTATAATAGTTTTGTTGTCTACAGTAAGGCTGGGAGAACGGGATCATTCCTAAAATTCCAGGAAGAGATCATTTCGGAACTCCTGTATCCAGGAGGGTCTGTGCCCCAAGTCCCTGATGTAGTTAGCCGGCTACATGACAGACACTTCCCGAGTGTCTATCCTGGTACCCCAACTCACCGTTCCCCAGGAAAAAGATGTTGTGTCTGTAGCAGGGCTGGAATGAGGCGTGACACCACCGTTTTTTGTCCTGACTGTCCTGACCAGCCTGCCCTATGCATAGGGGAGTGTTTCCGCAAGTACCACACACAGGTACACTATTAGTGTAGGGATCGCGTGACACAGGACAGGCACACAGGGGTCTTAGGGCCCTTTCACACAGAGCTGCTACAAACCTCTCCTTCCACCTGGGACAAAGTGCATAATGTATTTTGCCACATCTCTGGGCGATTTGTGCTTTGCACATTGTCCCATGGGGAAGGAGAGGTTTGTCCTCTAAAGGTAAAATAATAAAAATAAAAAATAAATATTCTATGAACTCACCATGCCCCTCACGGAATACCTTGGGGTGTCTTCTTTACAAAATGGGGTCACTTGTGGGGTAGTTATACTTCCCTGGCATTTTAGGGGCCTTAAAGCGTGAGAAGTAGTTTGGAATCCAAATGCGTAAAAAATGCCCTGTGAAATCCTAAAGGTACTCATTGGAATTTGGGCCCCTTTGTGCACCTAGGCTGCAAAAAAGTGTCACACGTGTGGTATCGCCGGACTCAGAAGAAGTAGGGCAATGTGTTTTGGGGTGTATTTTTACATATTCCCATACTGTGTGTGGGAAATATCTCTGTAAATGACAACTTTTGAATTTTTTTTATCCAAAGTTGTCAATTTACAGAGATATTTCTCTCAGCCAGCATGGGTATATGTAAAAATACACCCCAAAACACATTGCCCTACTTCTTCTGAGTACGGCGATACCACATGTGTGACACTTTTTTGCAGCCTAGGTGCGTAAAGGGGCCGAAAGTCCAACGAGTACCTTTAGGCTTTACAGGGTTGCTCACAATTTAGCCCCGCCCAAAATGACAGAACAGTAAACACACCCCACAAATGACCTCATTTCGGAAAGTAGACACCCCAAGGAATTCACTGAGGGGCATAGTGAGTCCGTGGGAGATTTATTTTATTTTTTTGCCAGAAGGTAGCAGAAATTGAAACTTTATTTATTTTTTATCAGAAAGTGTCATTTTCCGCTAACTTGTGAAAATAAAATTATATCATACATAAACTCACCATGCCACTCTGCGAATCCTTTGGGGTGTCTTCTTTCTAAAATGGGGTCATTTGGTGGGTATTTATACTATCCTGGCATTCTAGCACCTCAAGAAACATGACAGGTGCTCAGAAAGTTAGAGCTGCTTCAAAATGCGGAAATTCACATTTTTGTACCATAGTTTGTAAACGCTATAACTTTTGCGCAAACCAATAAATATACACTTATTGGATTTTATTTATCAAAGACATGTAGCACTATAAATTCTGACACAACTTGTAAAGAAATGTAATTATATTTGAACAATTTAACTAGAGAAAGTTAAAAATACACTTTTTTGAGAAAATTGCGGTCTATTTTGATTAATATCAGAAAAACAAAAAATGTCAGCAGCAATCAAATACCACCAAAAGAAAGCTGTATTTGTGAGAAGAAAAGGAGGTAAAATTCATTTGGGTGCCAAGTTGCATGACCGAGCAATAAACCGTTAAAGTTGTGAAGGGCCGAATTTGTAAAAAAGGGCCTGGTCACTAGGGGGTATAAACCTGTGGTCCTTAAGTGGTTAAAGGGGTTTTCCAAGATTTTTATAATGAAGACCTATCCTCAGGATAGGTTATCAGTATCTAAACGGTGGGGGTCCAACACCTGGGACCTCCGCTGATCAGCTGTTTGAAAAGGCATCAGTGCTCCTGAGAGTGCCGTGGCCTTCTCTCAGCTTACCAAGCACAGCACTGTACATTGTATAGAGGCTGTGCTTGGTATCACACTCTGCCCCATTCACTCCCAGGTTGTCAGACCCCCACCAATCACATACTGATGACTTATCAGTATAAAAATCTTGGAAACCCCTTTAAAAATGTTACAAATGGAAAGATACCGGGTACACAGCCCAACAGCAAGAAGGCAGGAACCCTAAAGGGGAACACCAGAACGGATCATGGAAAAAATATTATTGCCTGTGGCACCCCTCCAATGATGTAAGCTTGTGATGTGCTTTATAATGGCTTGTGGCAATATATAAAGGCTACTCTAACTACAGTATTGGGTATAAGAATATAAACAATGATTTTCCATTGTAATGGAACAGGGATGCAGATGAATATGCATGACCGGTGCTGATGATCGCTGTGTAAAGTCTACAAATCAGCACTATAGACCCTGCCTGTTACTGACAGCTCACCCTCTTTACAGTGCTCTCTCTAAGGCCCCATTCACATGACTATATTTTTGGTCCGCATCTGATCTACATTTTTTGCAGATCGGATGCAGACCTATTAATTTCAATGTCTGCATCCATATGTCCGTTCTGCAGCCCTGCAAAAAAGATAGACCATATCCTTTTCATGTTCATTTTATGAAGCAGCAGCGCAACAGAGATTATACTGAAAAACAGAACAATTGATGCTGTGTACAGGCACTGGTTTGAATAATTAAAGGGGCTTTCCTGGATTTTAATATGTATGACCTATCTGAAGGATAGGTCATGAATATCAGATTGGCTGGGGTCTGACACCAAGCACCCCAGCCGATCAGCTGGCTGAAAAGAAGGCCACACCCTGTACTTCAATTGGACGGCTCATTCCTATTCAAGTGTATACTACAGAACCGTCCCATTGAAGTGAATGGGATAGCTTGTAATTGCACCTGCTTGCTGCTGCAATGTCGACTGTGAGCAGGTAAACCGCTGATCGGCGGTGGTGCCGGGTGTCGGACCTCCCCAATCTGATATTGATGACCTATCCTTAAGATAGGTCATCAATATTAAAATCCCAGAAAACTCATTTAAAAACGTAATAAAAAATGTGATAAAGCCAATAGAGATGTCGCGAACATAAAATTTTCCGTTCGCAAACGGCTAGCGCCAATTTTTGCAAATGTTCGCGAATGGGCGAACCGCCATTGACTTCAATAGGCAGGCAAAAGGCACAGTAGTGATGGAAAAGTTGTTTCAAGGGGACTAACACCTGGACTGTGGCATGCCGGAGAATGGAAAATTACGTAGTTGACGTAGAGTTGGGTTTTAATCCATAAAGGGCATAAATCACCTAACAATCCTAATTTTTTTTGAAAAACGTGGTTTAAAAGATCCAGTGTGTGTATACGATCAGGTATAATGTTGTATCGATCAGGTAGTGTAAGGGTTATGCCCAGACATTGACAGACCAAACTCCCCTTTTAATGCACCGCAAACAACCGCAAACAGTCCATTTGCCCAGCCGCAAACTCCCCATTTGCACAAGGTTGGATACCAAGCTAGCCATGTCCCGTTGATGTCATTGAAGGTTTCTTCCTCCACCCAGCCACGTACAACACCAAGGGTCCCCAAAAGGTGAATTGAAATGATTTTTCGAACGGGGAGATGGTTAAAAAAAACGCTGGCTCCCTCCACTTTTTTTGAATCCACGGTCACTGCGTCTGCGCCGTGCAATTTACTGTCACACCCGATATGAGTGGTATTTTCTGTCGTTTTATTCTCATCAGTTTAATCCCTGTTACGTCCCCAATCTGGGGTCCATTTATTGAATACATTTTTCGAACAGGGAGATGGTTAAAAAAAAACGCTGGCTCTTTCCCTTTGTTTGAATCCACGGTCACTGCGTCTCATTAATGCGATTATCTAGTCAACCAATCACATGGCAGTTGCTTCAATGCATGTAGGGTTGTGGTCCTGGTCAAGACAATCTCCTGAACTCCAAACTGAATGTCAGAATGGGAAAGAAAGGTGGGCTACAACAGCAGAAGACCCCACCAAGTACCACTCATCTCCACTACAAATAGGAAAAAGAGGCTACAATTTGCACGAGCTCACCAAAATTGGACTGTTGAAGACTGGAAAAATGTTGCCTGGTCTGATGAGTCTCGATTTCTGTTGAGACATTCAAATGGTAGAGTCCGAATTTGGCGTAAACAGAATGAGAACATGTATCCATCATGCCTTGTTACCACTGTGCAGGCTGGTGGTGGTGGTGTAATGGTGTGGGGGATGTTTTCGGGCACACTTTAGGCCCCTTAGTGCCAAATGGCCATCGTTTAAATGCCACGGGCTACCTGAGCATTGTTTCTGACCATGTCCATCCCTTCATGACCACCATGTACCCATCCTCTGATGGCTACTTCCAGCAGGATAATGCACCATGTCACAAAGCTCGAATCATTTGAAATTGGTTTCTTGAACATAACAATGAGTTCACTGTACTAAAATGGCCCCCACAGAAACCACATCTCAACCCAATAGAGCAACCCAATAGTGGAACGGGAGCTTCGTGCCCTGGATGTGCATCCCTCAAATCTCCATCAACTGCAAGATGCTATCCTATGAATATGGGCCAACATTTCTAAAGAATGCTATCAGCACCTTGTTGAATCAATGCCACGTAGAATTAAGGCAGTTCTGAAGGCAAAAGGGGGTCCAACACCGTATTAGTATGGTGTGCCTAATAATTCTTTAGGTGAGTGTATATAAAAAAAAAAAGCACACTGATGTACCAGCCCTGAAAAGGGCTTTTTGGGGTGCTGTCAGGACGCTGTCCTTACAGCAGATGAGTCTGTGGACACAGAATACTGCCCTAGCTAACGCTTTCCCTATTAGATCAGCAGCAGCAGCACTGTCCCTCCTCTCACTGAGAATGCAGCTTCCGAATGAATCTAAAATGGATCCTGTCCAGGAGGTGGGAGGGTCTGGGAGGGAGGGTCTGCTGCTGATTGGCTGGAATGTGTCTGCTGACTGTGAGGTACAGGGTCAAAGTTTACTCAATGATGTATAGGGGTGGACCGAACATCGCATATGTTTGCCCGCCGCGGCGAACGCGAACAAGCTATGTTCGCCGGCGAATAGTTCGGGACATCACTAATAGCCAATGAGTCATTCCATAAAATGTATAGTACCACCTGCTGTTTGACCTTTCACATTTCTCTGTCCATCTCAGTAACATCATTGAAGGTTTTACCTTTCAACTGCCACCAGCCATATCTTCTGTTTTCAGCTGTGACAGTTACATGGAGAGAGCTGAAGCAGAAAGGATTTGGGAAGGTGAGTATACCTTTTTTTTTTATTATTCTAATAGCTTCCCTGCCTTTTTTAAACAGTAATTAAGACAAGCCCTTTAAAGGGACATTGTGTTCTGCCACTCTCTGATGCACTTTGTTTCATTTCACCTCTGTTCTAAACGATCTCTGTTTGCAGTAAATGAAAGGTTCCGAAGGGAAGATATGATATATCACTCTCATTCAAGTTTACCAGAAGTCTATACTTCTATAACCACTTCAACACCCCTAGCTGAAACACCCTTAAAGGGATTCTGTCACCTCCCCTAAGGCAAAAAACGATTTAAAACCAGCCATGCAGCACAGCTTACCTGGATTAGGCTGTGCTGTTCAATCTTGAAATCCGTCCAGCAGTTAGTTCAAAAAACGAGTTTGATCAATGAGGAAATGCGTCCTGAAGGTGCCCAGAGGGGCGTTTTTTTCTTCTGAGAGAGCCCAGTCCCGCCCCTTTTTCAGTGCCCAGCCCGCCTTCCTTTTACTTCCTAACCGCCGCCCCCAGCCTGCCACAGCCTCTCCTGCCTCTCCTCCCCCTCCCTCTTGCCGAACGAAGTCTCGCACAGGCGCAGTACCCACTGAGGGCTGCGCCTGTGCGATCATCAGGAGACTGAGGGCGGCAGCTTCATCTTCGTCACTGGGCATGCGCCGAGCCCAGTGACGTCCGATGCTCGCTCTTCCCTCAGTCAGCAGGGAAGAGCGAGCATCGGACGTCACTGGGCTCGGCGCATGCCCAGTGACGAAGATGAAGCTGCCGCCCTCAGTCTCCTGATGATCGCACAGGCGCAGCCCTCAGTGGGTACTGCGCCTGTGCGAGACTTCGTTCGGCAAGAGGGAGGGGGAGGAGAGGCAGGAGAGGCTGTGGCAGGCTGGGGGCGGCGGTTAGGAAGTAAAAGGAAGGCGGGCTGGGCACTGAAAAAGGGGCGGGACTGGGCTCTCTCAGAAGAAAAAAACGCCCCTCTGGGCACCTTCAGGACGCATTTCCTCATTGATCAAACTCGTTTTTTGAACTAACTGCTGGACGGATTTCAAGATTGAACAGCACAGCCTAATCCAGGTAAGCTGTGCTGCATGGCTGGTTTTAAATCGTTTTTTGCCTTAGGGGAGGTGACAGAATCCCTTTAATGACCAGGCCACTTTTTACACTTCTGCACTACACTATTTTCACAGTTTATTGCTAGGTCATGCAACTTACCACCCAAATGAATTTTACGTCCTTTTTTTCTCACGAATAGAGCTTTCATTGGGTGGTAATTCATTGCTGCTGACATTTTTACTTTTTTTGATATTAATCGAAATTTAACGATTTTTTTGCAAAAAAATAAAATTTTTCCCTTTCAGTTGTAAAATTTTGCAAAAAAAACGACATCCATATATAAATTTTTCGCTAAATTTATTGTTCTACATGTTTTTGATAAAAAAAAATGTTTGGGCAAAAAAAAATGGTTTGAGTAAAAGATATAGCGTTTACAAACTATGGTACAAAAATGTGAATTTCCGCTTTTTGAAGCAGCTCTGACTTTCTGAGCACCTGTCATGTTTCCTGAGGTTCTACAATGCCCAGGCAGTACAAACACCCCACAAATGACCCCATTTCGCAAAGTAGACACCCTAAGGTATTCGATGATGGGCATAGTGAGTTCATAGAACTTTTTATTTTTTTGTCACAAGTTAGCGGAAAATGATGATTTTTGACAAAAAATAAAAAATTCTAAGAACTCGCCATGCCCCTCACGGAATAGCTTGGAGTGTCTTCTTTCCAAAATGGGGTCACTTGTGGGGTAGTTATACTGCCCTGGCAATTTAGGGGCCCATATGAGTGAGAAGTAGTTTGCAATCAAAATCTGTAAAAAATGACCGGTGAAATCCGAAAGGTGCTCTTTGGAATGTGTGCCCCTTTGCCCACCTAGGCTGCAATAAAGTGTCACACATCTGGTATCGCCGTACTCAGGAGAAGTTGGGGAATGTGTTTTGGGGTGTCATTTTACATATACCCCTGCTAGGTGAGAGAAATATCTTGGCAAAAGACAACTTTTCCCATTTTTTTATACAAAGTTGGCATTTGACCAAGATATTTATCTCACCCAGCATGGGTATATGTAAAATGACACCCCAAAACACATTCCCCAACTTCTCCTGAGTACAGCGATGCCACATGTGTGACACTTTTTTGCAGCCAAGGTGGGCAAAGGGGCACACATTACAAAGAGCATCTTTCGGATTTCACAGGCCATTTTTTACACATTTTGATTGCAAAAAACTTCTCACGCATATGGGCCCCTAAAATGCCAGGGCAGTATAACTACCCCACTAGTGACCACATTTTGGAAAGAAGACACCCCAAGGTATTCCGTGAGGGGCATGGCGAGTTCCTAGAATTTTTTATTTTTTGTCGCAAGTTAATGGAATATGAGACTTTGTAAGAAAAAAAAATCATCATTTTCCGCTAACTTGTGACAAAAAATAAAAAATTCTAGGAACTCTCCATGCCCCTCACGGAATACCTTGGAGTGTCTTCTTTCCAAAATGGGGTCACTTGTGGGGTAGTTATACTGCCCTAGCATTTTAGGGGCCCATATGTGTGAGAAGTAGTTTGCAATTAAAATCTGTAAAAAATGACCGGTGAAATCCGAAAGGTGCTCTTTGGAATGTGTGCCCCTTTGCCCACCTAGGCTGCAATAAAGTGTCACACATCTGGTATCGCCGTACTCAGGAGAAGTTGGGGAATGTGTTTTGCGGTGTCATTTTACATATACCCCTGCTAGGTGAGAGAAATATCTTGGCAAAAGACAACTTTTCCCATTTTTTTATACAAAGTTGGCATTTGACCAAGATATTTATCTCACCCAGCATGGGTATATGTAAAATGACACCCCAAAACACATTCCCCAACTTCTCCTGAGTACGGCGATGCCACATGTGTGACACTTTTTTGCAGCCAAGGTGGGCAAAGGGGCACACATTCCAAAGAGCACCTTTCGGATTTCACAGGCCATTTTTTACACATTTTGATTGCAAACTACTTCTCACGCATATGGGCCCCAAAAATGCCAGGGCAGTATAACTACCCCACAAGTGACCCCATTTTGGAAAGAAGACACCCCAAGGTATTCCGTGAGGGGCATGGCGAGTTCCTAGAACTTTTTATTTTTTGTCGCAAGTTAGTGGAATATGAGACTTTGTATGAAAAAATAAAAATAAATAAATCATCATTTTCTGCTAACTTGTGACAAAAAATAAAAAATTCTAGGAACTCGCCATGCCCCTCACGGAATACCTTGGGGTGTCTTCTTTCCAAAATGGGGTCACTTGTGGGGTAGTTATACTGCCCTGGCATTTTTGGGGCCCATATGCGTGAGAAGTAGTTTGCAATCAAAATGTGTAAAAAATGGCCTGTGAAATCCGAAAGGTGCTCTTTGGAATGTGTGCCCCTTTGCCCACCTAGGCTGCAATAAAGTGTCACACATCTGGTATCGCCGTACTCAGGAGAAGTTGGGGAATGTGTTTTGCGGTGTCATTTTACATATACCCCTGCTAGGTGAGAGAAATATCTTGGCAAAAGACAACTTTTCCCATTTTTTTATACAAAGTTGGCATTTGACCAAGATATTTATCTCACCCAGCATGGGTATATGTAAAATGACACCCCAAAACACATTCCCCAACTTCTCCTGAGTACGGCAATACCACATGTGTGACACTTTTTTGCAGCCTAGATGCGCAAAGGTGCCCAAATTCCTTTTAGGAGGGCATTTTTAGACATTTGGATCCCAGACTTCTTCTCACGCTTTAGGGCCCCTAAAAAGCCATGGCAGTATAAATACCCCACATGTGACCCCACTTTGGAAAGAAGACACCCCAAGGTATTCAATGAGGGGCCTGGCGAGTTCATAGAATTTTTTATTTTTTTTGCCATAAGTTAGCGGAAATTGTTTTTTTTTTTCTCACAAAGTCTCACTTTCCGCTAACTTGGGACAAAAATTTCAATCTTTCATGGACTCAATATGCCCCTCAGCGAATACCTTGGGGTGTCTTCTTTCCAAAATGGGGTCATTTGTGGGGTGTTTGTACTGCCCTGACATTTGAGGGTCTCCGCAATCATTACATGTATGGCCAGCATTAGGAGTCTCTGCTATTCTCCTTATATTGTGCATACAGGTAATGAGATATTTTTTTTCCGTTCAGCCTCTGGGATGAAAGAAAAAAATGAACGGCACAGATTTCTTCATTCGCATCGATCAATGTGGATGAAAAGATCTCTGCCAAAAAAAAAAAAAAGGAGGGGAAAGGCGTCTGCCAGGACATAGGAGCTCCGCCCAACATCCATACCCACTTAGCTCGTATGCCCTGGCAAACCAGATTTCTCCATTCACATCACTCGATGTGGATGAATAAATCATTGCCGGGATTTTTTTATTTATTTTTTATATACAACATGTTTGCCAAAGCATAAGAACACCGCCACCTCCTCAGCTCATATGCCTCAGCAAACATATCTTTTACTGCAGAGGAGAAATCTCGTCTTGCAGCGCCGCATACACCGACCAGCGCAATGCTTCTGTCAGAATGCACATCAGTGATGCAGCTACTCAATCGGTTGGTCCACCTGGAAGGTAAAAAAACCAAAACAAAAAATAAGAAACCAGGCCGCAACGCAATCATTTTATTAACTTTATAATAACTTTTGAACAGAACATATAAACTTTAACTTTTTGAACTGAACGTTAATCTTTTTGCTTACTGGTGATTTTTTTTTTTTACCTTTATAGGACAAACCTCTCCTTCCCCATGGCACACTGTGCAAAGCGCAAATCGCCCAAAGATGTGGCGAAGTGCGTTATGCACTTTGTTCCAGGTGAAAGGAGAGGTTTGCAGCAGCTCTGTATGAATGGGCCCTAATAGCCCTGTGTGCCTGTCCTGGTGAGATGTGATCCCTATGCTAGGTGTACCTGTGTGTGGTACTTCCGGAAACACTCCCCTAAGCATAGGGCAGGGTGGTCAGGGCAGTCAGGACAGAAATAGCGGGTGTCACGCCTTATTCCACTCCTGCTACAGACACGACATCTTTTTCGGGGTGACGGTTGGGTTGAGGTACCGGCAACGACATTGGGGAAATGTCGCTCGTGTAGACGGCTAACTACACTGGTGGATGGGGCCACGGAACCTCCTGGGTACAGGAAGTTCTCGATGATCTCTTCCTGAAATTTGAGGAAGGATTCTGTTCTCTCAGCCTTACTGTAGAGAACAAAACTATTATACAGAGCCAATTGAATTAAATATACAGACACCTTCTTATATCAGCGTCTGGTTCTGCGGGAAACTAAATACGGAGACAACATCTGGTCATTGAAGTCCACCCCTCCCATGTGAAGGTTATAGTCGTGGACTGAGAGGGGCTTTTCAATGACACGGGTTGCTCGCTCAATTTGTATTGTCGTGTCTGCGTGAATGGAGGAGAGCATGTAAACGTCACGCTTATCTCTCCATTTCACCGTGAGCAGTTCTTCGTTACACAAGGCAGCCCTCTCCCCCCTTGCAAGACGGGTGGTAATGAGCCGTTGGGGGAAGCCCGCGCGACTAGTTTGCGCGGTGCCACAGCAGCCAATCTGTTCTAGAAACAAATGCCTGAAGAGGGCCACACTTCTGTAGAAATTGTCCACATAAAGATGGTACCCCTGGCCAAATAAGGGTGACACCAAGTCCCAGACTGTCTTCCCACTGCTCCCCAGGTAGTCAGGGCAACCGACCGGCTCCAGGGTCTGATCTTTTCCCTCATAGACACGAAATTTGTGGGTATAGCCTGTGGCCCTTTCACAGAGCTTATACAATTTGACCCCATACCGGGCGCGCTTGCTTGGGATGTATTGTTTGAAGCCAAGGCGCCCGGTAAAATTTGTTAGGGACTCGTCTACGCAGATGTTTTGCTCTGGGGTATACAAATCTGCAAATTTCAGGTTGAAGTGGTCTATGAGGGGCCGATTTTTGTGGGGCCGGTCAAAAGCTGGGTGGCCTATCGGACGGGAGGTGGTGTTGTCGCTAAAGTGCAGGAAACGCAGGATGGCCTCAAATCGTGCCCTGGACATGGCAGCAGAGAACATGGGCATGTGATGAATTGGGTTCGTGGACCAATATGACAGCAATTCATGCTTTTTGGTTAGACCCATGTTGAGGCCCAGAAAAGTTTTAATTTCGGAAACTTGGACTGGTTTCCACCGGAAAGGCTGGGCATAATAGCTTCCCGGGTTGGCGGTTATAAATTGTGTGGCATACCGGTTTGTTTCTGCCACGACTATGTCCAAGAGCTCCGCAGTCAAGAACAGCTCAAAAAATCCCAGGGCCAAACCGATCTGAGCTGTCTCCACCCGAACTCCAGACTGGGCGGTGAAAGGGGGAACTACAGGTGCGGCGGAAGTTGGGGACTGCCAATCAGAATTTGCCAGCACCTTAGGGATTCTAGGGGGTCTACGGGCCTGTCTGTGCGGTGGCTGCGACTGGGTAACTACTGCACGTGCCACCGTACCAGCTTCAACTGCCCTTCTGGTGCTCGCCACTTCACCATGTTGTACGGCAGTGCTGGTACTAGGTCCAGGGAGGGCTGCGCTGCTGGTGTATGCCTCACCACATAATTCGACAGCGCCAGCCCCACTCTGCTGCCCTTGAAGCGAATCCTGCGCAACCTGTGGTCTAGCGACATGGGGCCGGGTCTGCCTGGTGCTATCAGGGACCTCAACCTCCTCGTCCGAACTTTGGGTCAGACTGCCACTGCTTTCTACAGGTTCATATTCTGACCCGCTGGATTCTTCAGATGAGGGTTCCCATTCCTCATCCGACTGGGTCAGAAGCCTGTAGGCCTCTTCAGAAGAATACCCCTTGTTTGACATTTGGGCAACTAAATTTAGGGGTATTCCCTGAGACTACCCAAGAAAAAAAGCAAGTCTGTCTTACAAATGGGAGGCTAGCGAAGTACCGGAGGCCGCTGTGGTTGATAAAAAATATCAAAACAGATTTTTTTATCGCCGCAGCACGTGTAAAGTGCAGTGATAAAAATAAAAAAAATGTTGTCACTGCGGCAGGGCGGGCGTGGGTGAACGCACGTGTGGGCGACCGATCAGGCCTGATCGGGCAAACACTGCGTTTTGGGTGGAGGGCGAGCTAAGGTGACACTAATACTATTATAGATCTGACTGTGATCGGTTTTGATCACTTACAGATACTATAAAAGTACAAATGCTGATTAGCGATACGCTAATCAGCGAATCAGTGACTGCGGTGCGGTGGGCTGGGCGCCAACCGATCACTAACCTACCTAACCAAGGGGCCTAAACTATCCTAAAACCTGACAGTCAATACCAGTGAAAAAAAAAAGTGACAGTTTACACTGATCACTTTTTTCCTTTCACTAGTGATTGACAGGGGCGATCAAGGGGTGATCAAAGGGTTAATTGGGGTGCAGGGGTGTGATCTGGGGCTAAAGTGTAGTGTTTGGTGTACTCACTGTGAAGCCTTCTCCTCTGCTGGAACCAACCGACCAAAAGGACCAGCAGAGGAGCAGGCAGCCATATAACAGATCATATTTACTAATATAATGTGTTAGATGGCTTCTGATTGGATTTTTAAAAAATCATCAGCTTGCCAGCCACAATCATTGGCTGGCAGGCTGGTGACGTGTCCCCCCTCGAACAAATGCCGGCCCGTGATACGCATGTGCGGGCCGGCTAATCGCGTCATTTCGCGTCTCGTGAGATGACGCATTCGCGCGTGACTCTGCCTGCAGCTGCCGCCTCCGGACCGCGATCCTGCGTTAGGCGGTACGGTTAAAAAGGTACTGGCTCAGTATCAAAACACATTCACTTCGACTGTAAACATTTCTGGTGTCCATCAGCGAGAGAGCTGTTCTTTGCTCCTGAACCTTAAAGTGGTTATCCCATCTTAGACAATGGGGGCATATCGCTAGGATATGCCCCCATTGTCTGATAGGTGCAGGTCCCACCTCTGGGACCCGCACCTACAACGAGAACGGAGCCGGGGAGAGTTGTGGCTGGAGGACCCCGGGTTTCCCAGGGTCCGTCCACCACCAGGCACAGCTCCCCGCCTCTCCCATTGAAGTGAATGGGAGCGCACCGCGCATGCGCGGCCAACACTCCCATTCATTTCTATGGAACCAACGGAAATAGCCGAGCCAGCGCTCGGCTATTTTCGGCGGCTCCATAGAAATGAACGGAGGGCGGCTGCGCATGCGCAGTGCGCCCTCCTCCACTTTCTCTGCTCCGTTCTCCTTGTAGGTGCATATCCTAGCGGATGGACTCAACAGAGATGCAGATGTGAGGGATGAGAATCCATTTTGTATAAACATGTCCTCTATCTTGTGCATATGTGAAAAAAATGAATGAGCCAGCTGGAAGGATGTAGGAAGTTTCTGTGTATATAGATCAGAAGTTCCTAGCTGCAAGGTCAAGATAGCAGCTCCCACACTTTCTTATCAGAGTTGGACATAGAAGAGAGAGTTATGTTCCTTCTGCGTTTCGGGATATACTGCTGAAGAATGTCAACTTTGAGATTAGATGCTGCAGAAACGTTTTAATTATTAGAATTCTGTTAGTATGGTGCGGAAGTATTGCCTTTTATAATTAACAAATCAAATTAGTTTCGATTTCCACCCCCTTGGTGATGTGCCAGATTTGTCTGTGATTATCTGTAGTGTATTAAAGATGTAAGCTTGTATGGAATAAAGGAGAGAATTTGATTCACCAGTGTGTCTGGTGCCCGCAAGGACTGTTTAGTCGTAAATAGTAATATGTAAATTGCAGCACACAGATTCTTTTAGCTGCAATTTAAGACATTTATTGGTGTGATATCATACAAAGTTCATGATCCAGTTACATTTAAAGTCGAAAATAGATGACCATTCTTGACAATGGTGACCTGACGTTTCGGTCCAGTGGTCTAATTATCTACAATAGTAATATGGGCCTCATTAGTAGTGTACCCAGACATGATAAATAAGGTAAAAAGAGAAGATATTATAAACACATAGATATACAGCATGAAACAATATTGGTAGCCAAGTCACTGAAAATGGAAAGGTAGAGAGTAAATAGTGAGTATATGGCCCCTTGTAGATAGAGATCAGGGATGGCAAGTCATCCAGAGCAAGCTATATGTGGAGTGGCGACAGGAGGGAGATTGCAGAATATAAAGGTAATAGAGAGCGCCATATAATAGAAGAGTATGGGATATGAGACAAAGTAAATGATCCAAAAGGTTATATATTAATATTGGTGCAGAATAAGGCAAATGTACCTGTCTTAGTGGTAGAGGAGGTCTGGGCTGGATCACAGTACGCCAACCTGTGCGCGACACTATTTATTTTGTATGTGCTTACAGGAGCGTCGATCACGTGACCGGAGCATCATTGATGTGGGTGGCACATGTGTGCGTTCCTCCACAGTATCACGTGACCCCAGAAATCACATTTGTGCATTTCAAAGGCGATGTGGCTCATACTGAAGGATGAATACTAGGATTAAATGAATGCAAGGAATGAGTGGATAAAGAGTCTGTTAGGACAATAAGATATAAATAAATGGTGATAGTATGATGGATTGTGTGAGGACAGAATTATATATGAATGTATGGTGGAATGGATCGGAGGAGTAAAAGAACTACAGTTGCAAGAAAAAGTATGTGAACCCTTTGGAATGATATGGATTTCTGCACAAATTGGTCCTAAAATGTGATCTGATCTTGATCCAAGTCACAACAATAGACAATCACAGTCTGCTTAAACTAATAACACACAAAGAATTAAATGTTACCATGTTTTTATTGAAAACACCATGTAAACATTCAAAGTGCAGGTGGAAAAAGTATGTGAACCCTTGGATTTAATAACTGGTTGAACCTCCTTTGGCAGCAATAACTTCAACCAAACGTTTCCTGTAGTTGCAGATCAGACGTGCACAACGGTCAGGAGTAATTCTTGACCATTACTCTTTACAGAACTGTTTCAGTTGAGCAATATTCTTGGGATGTCTGGTGTGAATCTCTTTCTTGAGGTGATGCCACAGCATCTCAATCGGGTTGAGGTCAGGACTCTGACTGGGCCACTCCAGAAGGTGTATTTTCTTCTGTTTAAGCCATTCTGTTGTTGATTTACTTCTATGCTTTGGGTCGTTGTCCTGTTGCAATACCCATTTTCTGTTGAGCTTCAGCTGGTGGACAGAGCGCCTTAAGTTCTCCTGCAAAATGTCTTGATAAACTTGGGAATTCATTTTTCCTTCGATGATAGCAATCTGTCCAGGCCCTGACGCAGCAAAGCAGACCCAAACCATGATGCCCCCACCACCATACTTCACAGTTGGGATGAGGTTTCGATGTTGGAGTTCTGTGCCTCTTTTTCTCCACACATAGTGTTGTATGTTTCTTCCAAACAACTCAACTTTGTTTCATCTCTCCACAGAATATTTTGACAGTACTGCTGTGGTACATCTAGGTGCTCTTGTGCAAACTGTAAAAGCACAGCAATGTTTTTTTTTGGACAGCAGTGGCTTCCTCTGTGGAATCTTTCCATGAAATCCATTCTTGTTTTGTGTTTTACGTATCATAGATTCACTAACAGGGATGTTAGCATATGCCAGAGAATTTTGTAAGTCTTTAGCTGACACTCTAGGATTTTTCTTCACCTCATTTAGCAGTCTGCGCTGTGCTCTTGCAGTCATCTTTACAGGACGGCCACTCCTAGGGACAGTAGCAGCAGTGCTGAACATTCTCCATTTATAGACAATTTGTCTTACTGCGGGCTTATAAACAGCAAGGCTTTTGGAGATATTTTTATAACCCTTTCCAGCTTTATGCAAGTCAACAATTCTTAATCGTAGGTCTTCTGAGAGCTCTTTTGTGAGAGGCATCATTCACATCAGGCAATGCTTCTTGTGAAAAGCAAACCCAGAACTGGTGTGTGTTTTTTATAGGGCAGGACAGCTGTAACCAACACCTCCAATCTCATCTCATTGATTGGACTCCAATTGGCTGAAACCTCACTCCAATTAGCTCTTGGAGATGTCATTAGTCTAGGGCAGTGATGGCGAACCTATGGCACGGGTGCCAGAGGCGGCACTCAGAGCCCTCTCTGTGGGCACCTGCGCCTTGGAAAAAGTCTATGGCGTACCAATATGCTTTAGACTTTTCCTGCCATTCATCAGCACAGGACGCACTATGAACAGCACAGGCAGCGCACTGAATGTAGGCTATTAAGCTATATAGCTAAATGATAAAGTACATGGAAGATATACTATATTGTATTCAGATTAAATTGCCGTGCTGGCACTTTGCGATAAATAAGTGGGTATTTGGTTGCAGTTTGGGCACTCGGTCTCTAAAAGGTTCACCATCACTGGTCTAGGGGTTCCCATACTTTTTCCACCTGCACTGTGAATGTTTACATGGTGTGTTCAATAAAAACATGGTAACATTTAATTCTTTGTGTGTTATTAGTTTAAGCAGACTGTGATTGTCTATTGTTGTGACTTAGATCAAGATCAGATCACATTTTAGGACCAATTTGTGCAGAAATCCATATCATTCCAAAGGGTTCACATACTTTTTCTTGCAAATGTACTTAAGGGGCTCAGCCCTTTTTGCAGATGCCTGAGTGTCAAGGTCCTAGTCTGTTGTTAAAGAGCTTGATGACAGTGGCGTACCGCCCATATAGGCAGACCACGCCGTTGCTATGGGGCCCGGAGCGCAGGGGGGCCCGGAGTGCACGAAAGGCCCCGCCCCCTCCGTTTATTTTAGGCAGTACACACTGTGGTGCAGGCGCAGCGGGCCCGCGGCACTTGCCTTTGATCGGCGCGGACACCCCCCCTCGCGCCCGCCCCCCCTCGCGCCCCGCCCCCCCCCATTCACCAGCCTCACTAGTCACTTTAGGAACTTGATTCTCCCGGCCAGGCTGAGGGTGTGTTCTAGTCTTCACACTGGCCAATCAGCTCAAGTCAGCAGCACAAAGAAGCAGCTGCTGATTGGCCAGTGTTTGCAGGCAGCAGGAGCAGGCGTTGCTCATACATACCCATACCAGAGCGTGACCTGAGCAAGTGAAGTAGGCTGCGCACCCTCTTGCACCCTGCACCCAGCCCAAGACTGAATGACTGACCGCCGGACACGGAGTCCAGGACGGTGGTCTATTGATTGGTTGGTGTGGACTGTGACCCCCTTTAATGCCCCCATTACCCCAAAATGCCCGGGGGGGAGGAGTAGGAGACAAGCACAATGTTCTCTCTGAGTCCCCCCCGAGCCCTCTATAAGTCTCCCAACCCCTAATGCCCCCATTACTCCAAAATGTCCAGGGGGGAGGGGTAGAAGGAAAGCACACTGTCCTCTATGAGCCCCCCCCCCCCCCCGAGTCCTCTATGAGCCCCCCAACCCCTAATGCCCCCCAAAATGTCCGGGGGAGAGGAGTAGAAGAAAAGCACACTGTCCTGAGCATTTTGGGGGTCATTAAAGGTTTGGGGGGGCCTATAGAGGACAGTCTGCTTTCCTCCTACTCTGTCCTGTATGAGCCTCCCCCCTGAATCCTCTATGAGCCCCCCTTATGCCCCCATTACCCCAAAATGCCCAGGGGGGAGGAGTAGGAGACAAGCACACTGTTCTCTGAGTCTCCCCCCCCCCCCCTGAGTTCTCTATGAGCCCCCCAACCCCTAATGCCCCCCAAAATGCCCAGGGGGGAGAGGAGTAGAAGGAAAGCACACTGTCCTGAGCATTTTGGGGGGCATTAAGGGTTTGGGGGTGAATAGTGGACAGTGTGCTCTCCTACTCCTCCCGGGCATTTTGGGGGGCATTAGGGGTTGGATAACCCCTCTAACTCCTTTCTGCTGATGCTGACAATACACAGCCACCAATCATATTTCCCCCACCCCCCAACACATCAGTCACCTTTAGGGGGGGGGGGGGGATATGATTGGTGGCTATGTGCACACTCAGCATCAGCAGCAAGGGGTTAAAGGGGTTTGGGGTAAGAGAAGTGATACAAAATGGCGCTGGTAGCAAAGGGGTTAAGATGTGGGGGATGGCCTACGTCTGGCTTTAGCACAGTGGACACAGGAAGGAGGTGCGATGTGTATGCGGGCTCCTGCCCTGTACTCGTTCAGCTGTGCTCACATACATATCGCGCCCTGTGTCCACTGTCCTGTGCCCACTCTGCTAAAGCCTGACATAGCCCATCTATGCCCGGCTTTACCAAAGCAGACAGGCAGGAGCAGTGATGTGTGATGTAATCATATTTATTGTATGTATGTGTGTGTGTCACCATCACCATGCCCACAGTGTTCCTATGTCTTGACGCAGCTGCATCAGGACGTTCTGTGCGGGGCAAGAAAAAGAAGATGGAAGAGGAGGCAGCACCGCCAGCATGGAGTCCGTGGGAGAGACACAGGGGGGCACACTAAGGACACAGGTAACACTACCACATTATCAGCAGTAATGTTATCTGTGGTTTTACATAGGACTGCAGGTAACACTACTACATTTTCGGTAATGTGCTATCACTGTGTTATTTGTGGTGTTACATAGGACTACAGGTGACATCTACTACATTATCTGTACTCAGAGTTATCACTGTGTTATTTGCAATGTTACATAGGACTGTAGATAAAACTTTTATGGAATATCCACAGGAGTCCCATAGATTTGGATACCACAGGGTTTTGTTCCTACGGCATTCCCTTTGCCACAAAACTGACCTGTGCCCTTCATTCTCCGGGTCAGTACGAATACGTACGAACGTATGTATACATTTCTTTATTGGCAAATGGGGGTGGAGCCAGGACAGGAGGTGGGATGGGCCAGGAGGTGGGCGGGGTTAGGGGGCCCAATTCAGATTCTTGCTATGGGGCCCAGTGATTTCTATGTACGCCCCTGCTTGATGACCATTTGTGTTCCTGACATATACTTTGTCCCTGGACTCTACTTATCATCTGATCCCTGCCTGCTTGCTTTGTCTCTTCCGTTGCCGACCCGGATTGCCTGCCCTGACCTTCTGCCTGTCTGACTACGCCTCTGCCTCATCCTTTGGTTCCTGCTTAGCTGCGCCTGGTAACGACCCTGCCTGTCTACCACCCTTTTACTGCTGGTACTTATCTCAGGTATCTTCTGTTCCACCTGGACCAGCTGCTTCTGACTCTGGGACTGTGCTGGAGTGGCACCTGGCAACTACCCTAACAGCCCAAGTCTATCCTCACCATCAGAGGCTCTAGTGAAGATCAGGTAGTTGCTTAGTCACGCCCCTCCAGGGTACAGCCAGTCAGTAGCACAATGGGTTCACATCCGCTGATCCGTGACAATCACATTCTTGTCTGATGTCAGATTTTAGCTGCTTAACCGCCCTAGGTTTTCTTTACCGGATTTTTAGTTTCATGATGATTTTAAAGTTTTCTATTGGTTAAAGATCTGGACTGCAGGCAGGCCTGTTCAGTACCCGGACTCTTCTTCTGCGAAGGCATGCTGTTGCAATGGATGCAGTATGTGTACATTGTCTTGCTGAAATATGCAAGGCCTTCCCTAAAAGCGATGTTGTCTGTATGGGAGTATATGTTGTTCAAAAACCTATAAATATATGGATAGTGCTTTTCCAGAAACGTAGGCTACCCACACCATAGGCACTAATGCAACCCCATATCATCAGAGATACAGGCTTTTGAACTGTGCTCTGATAACAAGCTAGATGGTCACTCTCCTCTTGAGTCCTCAGACACTGCATCTGTGGTTTCTAAAAACAATTTAAAATTTTTATTCATCTGACTACAGAACTTTTCAATTTTCCCTCAGTCCATTTTACATAAGCTGTTGCTCAGGGAAGATGGCGGATCTGGATCATTTTGCATGATAAAACTTTAAAAGGGTTTTCCGAGTTCTTGATACTGATCAGTGGGGGTCCAACACCCAACACCCCCAATGATCAGCTGTTTGAGAAGGCTGCCCTTGTGAGTGCCATAGGCTTTCACACAACTTTTCCTAGACGTTAATGGGGCTGAGTGCAATACCTTTGTGCATATGGATTTTTCCAGATTCTCTGAATCTTTTTATGATATTTTGTATTATACATGGTGGGATATTCAAAGTCTTACAAATTTTCCATTGAGGAAATTTTTTCTGAAACTGTTCCACTATTTTTAGACGTTTTTTCACAGACTATTGAACCTCTGCCCATCTTTGCTTCTAAAAGACTCTGCCTCTCTAACATGCTTTTAATACCCAGTCTTGTCACTTAGCAGCAAATTACACCTCCATCTGTTTTTATTAGTAACACTTACTTTTCTGACCTTTAGTTGCCCTTGTTCTGACCTTTAGATGCATTGCTGCCATCAAGTTCTAAGTAAGGCTACTTTAACACTTGCGTTTGGGGCTCCGCTTGTGAGTTCCGTTTGAAGGCTCTCACAAGTGGCCCCGAACGGATCCGTACATCCCCAATGCATTCTGAGTGGATAAGGATCTGCTCAGAATGCATCAGTATGGCTCCGTTTTGCCTCCATTCCGCTTGCAGCGTTTTGGTGTCCGCCTGGCCGTGCGGAGCCAAATGGATCCGTTCAGACTTACAATGTATGTCAATGGGGACGGATCCGTTTGACGTTGACACAATATGGTGCAATTTCAAACTGATCTGTCCCCCATTGACTTTCAATGCAAAGTCAGGACGGATCAGTCTGACTAACAATTAGACTTTGCATTATAGGTGCGGATCCATCTGTGCAGATACCAGACGGATCCGCTCCGAACGCAAGTGTGAAAGTAGCCTAAGTTAATGTATTTTTCATAAAATGGTAAAATGCCTCACTTTCAACATCTGATATGTTCTGTGTTCTCTTGTGAATAAAATATGGGTCTATGAGATTTGCAAATCATTACACTGTGGTTTTATTTTCATAAAAAAAAAAAAAGCAAATTATTACAATGTCATCCATTTTTTTGCTGATCCATGTTTTGAGGACCGCAAAATACATATGGTCATGTACATGAGCCCTAACGGTGTGTTCCCTTATGTCCTAACCAGCAGCACAAGTGGGGAGTTCTCCCCTGTGAAACTAGTAGGACAGGTGGAATTTTTGATGACAAAAAATTCCCTACCAAGCAATAATTAAATAATTAGTTGAAAACCCACCCCTATAAAGGGCAGACTGCCCATACTTCAGTGCTTTTTTTCTCTGTTCTTGTGGACAGTAGGACGGGTCAGGCTGCGGCCTGATACCTTAAAAGATTTATTTTCTTTCTTTGATACAGAGTTTTCCTACCACTTGATGTTAGCTCCTGGCCCCAAGTCGTCCTCCGTTCCTCCGCCGACGGTATTGTAGTCCGCGATTCGTCTACTGCTTCGGTAGCGGCAGTCCAGGCTGCAGGGGCGGAGCCTAGTGGCACTCTCCCCGTTGGTAAGTATGTGGACTGCCGGCATCTCCATTGCCGGCACCGCTGCACACCGTTACACGGCCGACCAGAAGTGCGTCATCGACAACTTCCGGTGCTCACGCCGGGTTTGTTTTACCAGATGCAGATGGTTTTTCTGCAAAATAAGCTGCGCGGACTACACGATTTAAACAGACATACTATATAGTTGTTGTCCAGAGCTAATTTTCCTAAAGGGTTCAGGAAAAGTTAGGTTAAGGCGGGGTTATCGGGGGAGGGGGCCAAGCTAAGGTCAGAGGTGGAGCTAGTCCACCTATATAAGCCCACATTAAGAGGAGTACGTCCTCTTCTGAGCAGAGAGCTGAGGCTACAGTTCTGTGGCTGCTGCTACTACTACTTGAGCAGAGCTACAGCTGCAGTTCTGTGGATACTACTACTAAACTTAAAAGCAAAGGTCTAAAAGCCTCCAAACCCTCTCTAAGTAGATGGGTAAAGGAGGCAATCCGGGAAGCCTTTTTATCCCAAGGCTTGGCTTCCTCCATCCTTTGTCATCACCCACTCCACGAGGGCAATATCTACTTCCTTTGCGGAAAATAATCTAGTTCCGCTTGAACAGATTTGTGCTGAGGCTTCCGGGAGCTCCCACAGCACTTTTGTTAGACATTATCACATAGACTCTAGGCGCTCTAATGGGGTAGCAGTCGGACGTACCATTCTGTCTGCCGCCCTCTCATTAAAAAAAGGGGACGGTATTATGTACCTATGAAAAGGCCTTCCCAATTTGTTGTGTTGCTTGCTAGGTCCCCACTTGTGCTGCTGGTTAGGACGTAAGGGAAGCGTTAATTTTTAACGTAAATTTGTTTTCGCTTAGTCCTAACAGCAACACACAAATTTCCCACCCTTGTCTTGTTTCTACTTGTTATAAAGCACTGAAGTATGGGCAGTCTGCCCTTTATAGGGATGGGTTTTCAACTAATTATTGCTTGGTAGGCAATTTTTTGTCATCAAAAATTCCACCTGTCCTACTAGTTTCACAGGGGAGAACTCCCCACTTGTGCTGCTGTTAGGACTAAGGGAAAACAAATTTACGTTAAAAATTAACGCTTCTCCATAATGATCTGTGATTTACCCACGCCACACCTATATTACCACACCCAGGTGTGCTACCATCCCCAAATGTGGTTTATGCCACATAGCAAATTGTCCAATCCCTCTATGAAACTCATTGGGGAACATTTACTATACTGTCTGTGCCTGTTTTCATGAGTAAAAATCCTATTTCCAACCTATTTATGTAAGTGTGGCTTATTTTGCGCCTGATTTAGCTGTAAAAACAGTCTAAATGCTTGTTCACACGACCATGTGAAGTCCGTCCGCAATGCACGGGCACCAACCGAGGCCCAGTCGCATGGGGATTGTGGACCCATTCATTTGATCCATCCATTCCGCAAAAAGATAGAGCAAGTTCTACCTTTTTACGGTGCGGAAGCACGGAACGGAACCCCAGGAAGCACTCTATAGTGCTTTCGTAGTGTTCCGTTCCGCATCTCTGGACCCATTGAAGTGAATGGGTCGCATCCGTGATGTGGAATGCACGCGGAACGGTGCCCGTGTATTGCGGATCCGCAATGGGCAGCACACGTTCGTGTGAATGAGCCCTAAGGCCTCTTTCACATGACTGTATGGCTTTTTCAGCGTTTTGCGGTCTGTTTTTTATTTCCGTTGTGTTTCCGTTTCTGTTCCGATTTTCCGTATGGCATATACAGTAATTACATAGAAAAAAATTTGGCTGGACATAACATTTTCAATAGATGGTTCTGCAAATACAGAACGGATACGGAAAACATACGGATGCATTTCCGTATGTGTTCTGTTTTTTTTGCAAACCCATTGACTTGAATGGAGCCACGGAACGTGATTTGCGGGCAATAATAGGACACGTTCTATCTTTCAATGGAACAGAAAAACGGAAACGTAATGCATACGGAGTACATTTAATATTTTTTTGCAGAACCGTTGAAATGAATGGTTCTGTAAATGGAACGCAAAAAAAGGCCTGTAAACAGAAAAAAAAAAACAGGCTTGTGAAAGAGGCCTAAAGGTGGGTTCACATCAGCGTTAAGGATTCCGTTATGGGTTCCATAAGACGGAAGTCAAAACGGAAGCCTTTAAGAGGCATTCTGTTTTGATCCGTCATAATAGAAGTCTATTTGCACTCATAACGGATCCGTCTGGTTCCCGTTATGCATGGCAGAAAACAAAGTCCTGTCGACATTTTTGTCCGTTCTGCATAACGGAAACGGGACGGATCCGTTATGATTCCCATAGACATCTATTATGACAGAAAGCAAAATGGAAAGCCTTTTACAGGCTTCTGTTTTGCATTGCATCATACTACAAGTCTATGGGCAGCAGAACGGATCCGTTGTGTTTTCCGTTATGCAGGACTGGACACCTGCATAATGGAAACCAGGATGGATCCGTTCTGCAGCCCATAGACTTGTATTATGAAGGATCAAACGGAATGCCTCTTAAAGGCTTCCGTTTTGACTTCCGTCTTATGGATTCCATTACAACCATGTTATAACGGAAAGCCAATAACCAAAATAAAAGAGGACCATAAAACAAAAAATCATGTATGGTAGCATATCTACAGACACCACACATAAAGTACAAATAATATCTTTATTATGTCTCATAAAAAGAACATACAATACATAAATATGGACTAATAAAAAGTCAACGCAGAAGGAACTATGATAGTGAAACCCCCCAGTACCTGGATCTAATGTATGTCACACTAATGGCCATATCATAGCTATAATGAGGTAATAAATCCCACCTACATCTATGAGAATAGAGTATCCCACCGTATCTAGTACCTTATACACAAATCTTTCAAACTACAATCCATACTCCAATTTTAAATCACCTCATTGCACTTATTGATGTGCTGAGAACCCACTAGACCCATTGGTCGTAATAATACACCCACAATGGTTATAGAATAACTCCTAAAAGGAGGTTATATACTATGATATAACACAAGGTACAATGCTTAACTGGTGGAGATACAAAAGACATACAGACAAGGACCTGGGGGGGACAGGAAAAACTCTGATGTACGTTCACCACGCTTCCTCTGGGGGCGTGCGCCTCTGATTTACACCCACACTTAAATACCCCAAACAATCTAGCAATCCCTCCCATGTCATTGAATATTTCACCTGTGTTATTAAAGGTAATGGCTCCCACATGGCGCGGGTAGAGGGATAGGACATAATGATAAGAAAAGGGGCAAATCAGATGAGCATAAAGATTATAAACTGTTAAAATACCCAATTAAAAACAACCAGCCAACCAATTTAAAAATATATACATGGGTTACTAGCAGCTGTTTAATATATTTTACACTAGACGTGATCCACTAGTATGGACATGTTATATGGCGAAATACAGATACAAACGCAAAAATACAAATGCAATCGCACTCTGCAACCAGCACTCTGCCCTGCCTCTATGCTGGATGTTGAATGAGGCATTGGTGTACATTTTGGCCAAAGCGTAATAAGCCACTCACCACGTCAAGGTCACCTCCATGAGTGGTCCCTAACACTAGTTCCTACCTGTTATGGGCCATGACAGCCACACAAAGTCCAGGGAGTGCAGGTACAGCATGCACGCCAGGCACACTCTGCTTTTAACCCCGTCCGGTGCCATTACAGCTTTTATCGGATCCAGGGATGCAAGTACCAACATGCATGCTGTGCCCACTATATACTCCTCCTGGAGCCAAATGGCTACTGGTAGGTGCTATATAAGCAGACTTAGTTTTATACTGCCTCATTCAACATCCAGCATAAAGGCAGGGCAGAGTGCTGGTTGCAGAGTGCGATTGCATTTGTATCTGTATTTCGCCATAGCAATGTGCACCTGCATACAGGGCTGTGCTGACTGAACCCCCCACATTTTTTTATTTGTAGTATATATTGGAGGTGTGGCGATCTCCAAGCAGTCATGCACACCTGACCAGTTGGTCTGTCCTGGAGGCTGGTTTTAAGGTCAGTATAAACCTGTCTGCATATATAGTACCTACCAGTAGCCATTTGGCTCCAGGAGAAGTATATAGTGGGCTCAGCATGCATGTTGGTACTTGCATCCCTGGATCCGATGAAAGCTGTAATGGCACCGGACGGGGTTAAAAACAGAGTGTGCCTGACGTGCATGCTGTACCTGCGCTCCCTGGACTTTGTGTGGCTGTCATGGCCCATAACAGGTAGGAACTAGTGTTAGGGACCCACTCATGGAGGCGACCTTGACGTGGTGAGTGGCTTATTACGCTTTGGCCAAAATGTACACCAATGCCTCATTCAACATCCAGCATAGAGGCAGGGCAGAGTGCTGGTTGCAGTGTGCGATTGCATTTGTGTTTTTGCGTTTGTATCTGTATTTCGCCATAGCAATGTGCACCTGCATACAGGGCTGTGCTGACTGAACCCCCCACACACAACACTATGTGTGGAGAAAAAAAGGCACAGCAGACTAACATCAAAACCTCATCCCAACTGTGAAGTATGGTGGTGGGGGCATCATGGTTTGGGGCTGCTTTGCTGCGTCAGGGCCTGGACAGATTGCTATCATCGAAGGAAAAATGAATTCCCAAGTTTATCAAGACATTTTGCAGGAGAACTTAAGGCCATCTGTCCACCAGCTGAAGCTCAACAGAAGATGGGTGTTGCAACAGGACAACGACCCAAAGCATAGAAGTAAATCATTAACAGAATGGCTTAAACAGAATAAAATACGCCTTCTAGAGTGGCCCAGTCAGAGTCCTGACCTCAACCCGATTGAGATGCTGTGGCATGACCTTAAGAAAGCGATTCACACCAGACATCCCAAGAATATTGCTGAACTAAAACAGTTCTGTAAAGAGGAATGGTCAAGAATGACTCCTGACCGTTGTGCACGTCTGATCTGCAACTACAGGAAATGTTTGGTTGAAGTTATTGCAGCCAAAGGAGGTTTAACCAGTTATTAAATCCAAGGGTTCACATACTTTTTCCACCTGCACTGTGAATGTTTACATGGTGTGTTCAATAAAAAATGGTAACATGTAATTCTTTGTGTGTTATTAGTTTAAGCAGACTGTGATTGTCTATTGTGACTTACATGAAGATCAGATCACATTTTATGACCAATTTGTGCAGAAATCCATATCATTCCAAAGGGTTCACAAACTTTTTCTTGTAACTGTATTATGACATGGCACAAACTAATTAGTTATCTATATGATCCAAATGTAGTATCTTCTTTATTACCCCCTCTTTTCTTTCCTTTTCCCCCCTATCTGCAATATTTGTTTTTATGGACCCACATTGTATGATCTGTCTTTGAGGGGTGTTCTAACATATATGTATATGGCCGATTAGGCTACTTTTATATTGGCGTTTTAGTTTCCGTTTGTGAGATCCGTTCAGGGATCTCACAAGCGGTCCAAAACGGATCAGTTTTGCCCTTAATGCAATCTGAATGGATAAGGATCCGCTCAGAATGCATCAGTTTGGCTCTGTTCCTCCTCCATTCCGCTTTGCTTGCAGCGTTTTTGTGTCCGTCTGACGAAACTGAGCCAAACGGATCCGTCCTGACACACAATGTAAGTCAATGGGGACGGATCCGTTTTCACTGACACAATATGGCGCAATAAAAAACGGATCCGTCCCCCATTGACTTTCAATGGTGTTCAAGACAGATCCGTTTTGGATATGTTAAAGATAATACAAACGGATCCGTTCTGAACGGATGCATGCGGTTGTATTAACTGAAAGGATGCGTTTGTCCAGATCCATGACGGATCCGCACCAAATGCAAGTGTGAAAGTAGGCTTATTCAATTTGATTGTGCTCGAATTAAGCTTTGAGTTATTATGATATGGGCATTTTGCCCTCCTAAAGATAATAAATGAGATGACAATTAAAGACCACTGTTGCAAAAAAAAATAAAAAAATGGCGAGCTTGAAAATTGTGCCCCTTTCTTGCCAACAAGGTTTCCCACAAAACAGCACATCATTGCCCTTTAAGGCCACATTCACATGACTGTATTTTTGGTCTGCATCCAATCTGCATTTTTTACAGACTGGCATCCAGTCTGTAAAAAATGCAGATTGGATGCAGACACATTTATTTCAATGGGCCCGCAAAAACACATAAGATGACATTTATCAATAATGGTGTCATTTGTGCCAAAAGATACTAACATTACAAATCAAAAGTGATGATTTGTTTCACCTCATATATCAAAAGGCGCATGCCACTCTTAAAATGTGACTTTTTAAAATATAAGCTTGATTTCCACCTATTTCTCTCGATTTGTGACATTTTAATGCCAATAGCACTAATATGCGACTTTTTTAAACTGCAAATGTGCCATTTCAGCCAGCCCCTGCCAGACCGCACTTGCGACTTTGAAACATATTTACAACGATTGTCTTAGGGTCTAATTTTTTGGAAGATGAGATGACAGTTTTGTTGGTACACATTTGATCGTTTGGTATTACACTTTTTGTGATGTAAAGTGCCATTTAATGTCTTTTTGTGGCACAGTTTTTATAGCATTCACCTGAGAAGTTAGGTCATGTGATATTTTCATAGAGCTGGTTGTTACGGACATGTCAATACCTAATATGTAATACATTTTTTTTTATTTCACTTTGACATAATAACAGCATCATGTTTTAGCATCTCTAGTTTCTGAAAGCCATATTTTTTTTTCTTTTTTGGCAGATTGTCTTATATAGGGGCTTGAGATGAGGTGACGGTTTGATTGGTACTATTTTGGGGTACAATAACTTTTTGATCACTTGTTATTGCACTTTTTGTGATGTAAGGTGACAACAAATAACTGTTTTAGCACAGTTTTTACTTTTACGGTGTTTATCTGAAGGGGTAGATTATGAAATATATTTATAGAGCCAGTCATTACAGACACGGCGATACCTAATATGTGTTTTTTATTTTTTTTTTAAATAAAATTAGGTGAAAGGGCAGTGGGAGGATCCCGGAAGGGGCATTTATTTTAAAACATGATTTCCCTAGTAGAATCACATAGTCATCATGTTTAACCTCCTCAGGACCGACGTACGCAGGATTGCGTCCTGCCGGCGGCCCTGCTCTTCTGGGTGGACGCATATACGCGTCCTCCCGCGAGAGCCGAGATTTCCTGTGAACGCGCGCGCACAGGCGCGCGCGCTCACAGGAACGGAAGGTAAGCGAGTGGATCTCCAGCCTGCCAGCGGCGATCGCTCGCTGGCAGGCTGGAGATCTGATTTTTTTAACCCCTAACAGGTATATTAGACGCTGTTTTGATAACAGCGTCTAATATACCTGCTACCTGGTCCTCTGGTGGTCCCTTTTGTTAGGATCGACCACCAGAGGACTCAGGCAGCTCAGTAAAGTCGCACCAAACACCACACTACACTACACCCCCCGTCACTTATTAACCCCTTATGAACCCATGATCACCCCATATAAACTCCCTGATCACCCCCTGTCATTGATCACCCCCCTGTCATTGATCACCCCCCCTGTCAGGCTCCGTTCAGACGTCCGTATGATTTTTACGGATCCATGGATACATGGATCGGATCCGCAAAACACATACGGACGTCTGAATGGAGCCTTACAGGGGGGTGATCAATGACAGGCGGGTGATCACCCATATAGATTCCCTGATCACCCCCTGTCATTGATCACCCCCCTGTCATTGATCACCCCCCTGTAAGGCTCCATTCAGACGTCCGTATGATTTTTACGGATCCATGGATACATGGATCGGATCCGCAAAACACATGCGGACGTCTGAATGGAGCCTTACAGGGGGGTGATCACCCATATACACTCCCCTGATCACCCCCTGTCATTGATCACCCCCCTGTAAGGCTCCATTCAGACGTCCGCATGTGTTTTGCGGATCCGATCCATGTATCCATGGATCCGTAAAAATCATTCGGACGTCTGAATGGAGCCTTACAGGGGGGTGATCACCCATATACACTCTCTGATCACCCCCTGTCATTGATCACCCCCCTGTCATTGATCACCCCCCTGTAAGGCTCCATTCAGACGTCCGCATGTGTTTTGCGGATCCGATCCTATGTATCCATGGATCCGTAAAAATCATTCGGACGTCTGAATGGAGCCTTACAGGGGGGTGATCACCCATATACACTCCCTGATCACCCCCTGTCATTGATCACCCCCCTGTCATTGATCACCCCCCTGTAAGGCTCCATTCAGACGTCCGCATGTGTTTTGCGGATCCGATCCATGTATCCATAGATCCGTAAAAATCATACAGATGTCTGAATGGAGCCTTACAAGGGGTGATCAATGACAGGGGGGTGATCACCCATATACACTCCCTGATCACCCCCTGTCATTGATCACCCCCCTGTAAGGCTCCATTCAGACGTCCGCATGTGTTTTGCGGATCCGATCCATGTATCCATAAATCCGTAAAAATCATTCGGACGTCTGAATGGAGCCTTACAGGGGGGTGATCACCCATATACACTCCCTGATCACCCCCTGTCATTAATCACCCCCCTGTAAGGCTCCATTCAGACGTCCGCATGTGTTTTGCGGATCCGATCCATGTATCCATAGATCCGTAAAAATCATACAGACGTCTGAATGGAGCCTTACAGGGGGGTGATCAATGACAGGGGGGTGATCACCCCTATACACTCCCTGATCACCCCCTGTCATTAATCACCCCCCTGTAAGGCTCCATTCAGACGTCCACATGTGTTTTGCGGATCCGATCCATGTATCCATGGATCCGTAAAAATCATACGGACGTCTGAATGAAGCCTGACAGGGGGGTGATCAATGACAGGGGGGTGATCAGGGAGTCTATATGGGTGATCACCCCCCTGTCATTGATCACCCCCCTGTCATTGATCACCCCCCCCCCCCTGTAAGGCTCCATTCAGACATTTTTTTGGCCCAAGTTAGCGGAAATATATATATTTTTTTGTTTGTTTTTTCTTACTAAGTCTCATATTCCACTAACTTGTGTCAAAAAATAAAATCTTACATGAACTCACCATACCCCTCACGAAATCCAAATGCGTAAACATTTTTTGACATTTATATTCCAGACTTCTTCTCACGCTTTAGGGCCCCTAAAAAGCCAGGGCAGTATAAATACCCCACATGTGACCCCATTTCGGAAAGAAGACACCCCAAGGTATTCCGTGAGGGGCATATTGAGTCCATGAAAGATTGAAATTTTTGTCCCAAGTTAGCGGAAAGTGAGACTTTGTGAGGAAAAAAACAAAAAAAACAATTTCCGCTAACTTATGCAAAAAAAATTAATTCTATGAACTCGCCATGCCCCTCATTGAATACCTTTGGGTGTCTTCTTTCCAAAGTGGGGTCACATGTGGGGTATTTACACTGCCCTGGCTTTTTAGGGGCCCAAAAGCGTGAGAAGAAGTCTGGGATCCAAATGTCTAAAAATGCCCTCCTAAAAGGAATTTGGGCACCTTTGCGCATCTAGGCTGCAAAAAAGTGTCACACATCTGGTATCGCCGTACTCAGGAGAAGTTGGGGAATGTGTTTTAGGGTGTCATTTTACATATACCCATGCTGGGTGAGAAAAATATCTTGGTCAAATGCCAACTTTGTATAAAAAAATTGGAAAAGTTGTCTTTTGCCAAGATATTTCTCTCACCCAGCATGGGTATATGTAAAATGACACCCCAAAACACATTCCCCAACTTCTCCTGAGTACGGCGATACCAGATGTGTGACACTTTTTTGCAGCCAAGGTGGGCAAAGGGGCACACATTCCAAAGAGCACCTTTCGGATTTCACAGGTCATTTTTTACACATTTTGATTGCAAAGTTCTTCTCACACATTTGGGCCCCTGAATTGCCAGGGCAGTATAACTACCCCACAAGTGACCCCATTTTGGAAAGAAGACACCCCAAGGTATTCCGTGAGGGGCATGGCGAGTTCCTAGAATTTTTAATTTTTTGTCGCAAGTTAGTGGAATATGAGACTTTGTAAGAAAAAAAAAAATTTAAATCATCATTTTCCGCTAACTTGTGACAAAAAATAAAAAGTTCTATGAACTCACTATGCCCATCAGCGAATACCTTAGGGTGTCTACTTTCCGAAATGGGGTCATTTGTGGGGTTTTTCTACTGTTTGGGCATTGTAGAACCTCAGGAAACATGACAGGTGCTCAGAAAGTCAGAGCTGCTTCAAAAAGCGGAAATTCACATTTTTGTACCATAGTTTGTAAACGCTATAACTTTTACCCAAACCATTTTTTTTTGCCCAAACATTTTTTTTTTATCAAAGACATGTAGAACAATAAATTTAGCGAAAAATTTATATATGGATGTCGTTTTTTTTGCAAAATTTTACAGCTGAAAGTGAAAATTGTCATTTTTTTGCAAAAAAATCGTTAAATTTCGATTAATAACAAAAAATGTAAAAATGTCAGCAGCAATAAAATACCACCAAATGAAAGCTCTATTAGTGAGAAGAAAAGGAGGTAAAATTCATTTGGGTGGTAAGTTGTATGACCGAGCGATAAACGGTGAAAGTAGTGTAGTGCCGAAGTGTAAAAAGTGGCCTGGTCATGAAGGGGGTTTTAGCTAGCGGGGTTGAAGTGGTTAAACTAACAATCTGAGTTCACAAGTTTTTATACCCTTAGCTGAATGACAGCTGTTTTTCAAATGCTTTACAGCTTCAGTCTTGAGCTATTGACTATCAATTCCCTTCACTTATACAAGTGTCTCTAGTCCTGCAAAAAACATATTTACTTAACCAGTGAGAGGCTAGGTTAACCATGGGCGTTGCGTTCCCCTTAACAGCGGAGCACAACACAATGGAAAGTATAGGTATTGCCATTCCTTAACTGTGCGTTGCGTGTCATATAGTGAAGCATATGAAAAGCACGCTTCTTCATGGTCACTTAACGTGTTTGTTTTGCGGTAATATGACGCACTGCATGTATTGGCCTTTATTCTTACAGTAGAGAAGTAATTAATTTTAACTTTTTGTGAATTGGGACATTTGCTTTTTTTATTTATTTTTTATTCCGATTTAAATTTGGTAGGAGTCGGAGTCGGTTCATTTTTGCCGACTCCAACTCCAGGTACCCAAAATTGCCTCCGACTCCTCGACTCCGACTCCACAGCCCTGGTTGGCGCTATGACATCATTGCTCTGCTTGAGCCGTACTGTGCGGGACACGCATCCATGGGGGCACTTGTTACTGGCACATTATTGGGAACATCTATGGGGGCACATCTTACTGGCACATTATTGGTGGCACTTTTTACTGGCATATTATTGGGTGGCACTATGGGGGCATTTCTTACTGGCACATTATTGGGGGCACTATGGGGGCATTTACTGAGGCCACAAAGAAGGGGTATTTTATATGGGGGAAGGGAGGAGAGGAACACTATGGGGGCTTCTACTGAGGCCACAGTGCTGGTGGCGGCCTCCGCACCCTGCAAGCTCCCAGGGGTGTTTTATAGGGGGGGCTCTGTATAGGGGCATTTTATACTGGGCACATTATGGTGGGTACAATGGGGAAGGGGAGAGAGGAGTACTATGGGCTCATATATGGGGGGCACTAAGAAATTATGGGGGACACTGAGGGCATCTACTAGGGCACTATATATGGGGCATTTTATACTGGTACATTATGGGGGAACGAGGAAGAAGGGAGAGAAGCACTATGGGGACATTTACTGGGGGCACTATATAGGGGGTAATTTATACTGACACATTATGGGGACTATGGCACTATGGGGACATTAGCTCAACTGGGGGCATTAAAAGGGGGTATTTTTTGCACTGGCACATTACAAGAATTATTACTACTGGGGGGGCATTATGATGGGCTTTATTACTCCTGGGGGGGTCTATGGGTAACATAATTACTGGTATGGGCACTATGGGAGCATTATTACTTCTTGGGCACAGTGGGTACATGTTGGGCACTGTAGGAGCACTATTACTACCATGTGTGCTCTAGCAGAGAATTATTTCTATTGGTGGGACTTTTGGGAGCACTATTACTGTGGGGGCACATTGGCACAGTATCAGCTTACCACAATTTTTTTTAAGGGACGTTATGTTTACACTATTAGTGTCAGGGGTACTATTTGTTTCTGCAGTATAGTATTGGGGAGCACAGCGGCACAGTATTGGGGGTGGTAGGATGATTTGTCCAGAAGATGGGAGGTTGATGGAAAAGTAGTAAACTAAGATTTTGTTTGTCAAACTGCAGAGACAAGAAATGGCTGAAAAATGGTGGTCTCGTCTGAAAGGAGATAATGAGGAAAGAGAACATCTACATCAAAGAGGCGTCACTGGATGTAAAAGGTATGTGGCGCTGTATTACCCTGTATGTAGGGGTGGATGGAGGAGTTAGTAGTACAGTACTATCTGCACATTGTAAAAACAAAAATGTAATCTGCAAAATACTATATATTTGTGTCAGAAGTTGTGTTTTTTCATTTTTAGAATAATGATACAGCCATTTTATTTGACACTTTTGTGCTGATTCTTTTTTTTTTCTCTATATTAAGGGACACTACTGTATAGTCGCCAGAACCACAATAGCTAAATGTAGTAGTTTTGGTGTCTATAGCATGTCTCTGAAAGCTTTTTAATGTAAACAACTGCCTTTTCAGAAAAAAAGCCAGTATTTATATTACTGTCAAGGAACACTTCGAGTGGCCACTCATTCTTAAAGTTTACAACTCTACGAGGTGTGTGGATTTTTTTTGTGTGTGTGTGTTGTGGTGGAGGGCATGATTGCTTGCGAGGGTGTGGGAAGGCGGGATCCAGGGCCCAATCAATATTAAAGACGGCCCTGTCCGGAAGGACAATCCTGGATTTCAGTAGCTAACCCAGCACGACCATCAGCTCTCTGCTTCATCATTCCTCTCCACACTGCAGGTCTGGGTAGGGGCTTGGCAAGGGGGGTCCACTGGGAGCTCCGTGTATCCTGCTCATGCTGGTGGCGGCCTCCGCACCCTGCAAGCTCCCAGGTCTAGTGCTCTGTGTCCCCGCAGATTCCCCGCTGCAGTGATGCCGCCGCCACCGCACGCTGGATGGATGTGTGTACACAGCTCTCAGGGAGCAGAGATGCGTCTTGTGCTCAGGGCTCCGCAGATGACAGAGGTCTTCTCTCCTGGGCGCCTGGCCAGTGAAGTTGCTGGAGATGGGCTGGCTGCATCAGAGGGCGTGCCGGTACAATGTGGCAGAGTATGGCACCCGCCCCCTAGAAGTATGTACCCTGCTTTAGTGACCCCCTAAAATATTCTGGGGTGTAATATTTAGAAAACATCCCTGAAAATTATAGTTCCTGATCAAATAATACAACTGTTAAAGGACCTGAGTAATTCCCCTGCACTGCAGCCCCATAATCCCCCCTCAATGAACCCCCATAATCCTGCCTGTGAAGGGGGAACTTTACTGTGAGGAGGCGTAAAGGGGGAATAATTACTATGTGGGGGCATTAAGGACAAAGACGTCGAAGAGGAAGAACACCAGGAGAGCTGGACGCCATTATAGGAGAGCCGCAAGCACCGATGGCAACGAGATCCCAGGTATAAATGAGACTTTGCTATTTAATATATCATCTAAAAGTTTAACTCCCACACAGTTAAAATTGTTACAGAAAGGTCTTTCCTTTAGTCCTACTGAATTATTTGATAGTTTTCAATTTGACATGGACTGTCGCCGTTTTTTCAGAAGTATACGTTTAAAGGCTCACTTTGCAGGCAAAGATATGTCGGTCTCCACATCAAGTATTCCTATACAAACAGGTTTAAACGTGAATCAATTTGGTTTAAGATTAAAAAGTAATTTTCAGCCTCCGAAAATACATCATCCTGCTGAGACCTACATATCTTTGGTGCAAAGAGATTTTGATGCAATCATCTCTGATTTTCGTCATGAGGGTTTGGCCATTGCACAAAATTTGTCAAAGGAGGAAAGAAATGCATTACACACCATATTAGATGATAAAACTGTCATTTTTAAGCCTGCGGACAAAGGGGGCTCCTTGGTAATGTTGGATAAGGAATATTACGTGTCTGAAATTTTATCACAATTATCTGACCGTGATACATATCATCCATTAGACAGGGATCCGGTGTTTGATATCAAGCGTAGATTATCTGAAATTGTGAATAGGCATAATGAGAAAGGAGTAATAGATGACAAATTATGTCAATTTTTAGTTAATCAACATCCGGTAACCCCTGTGTTATACACGTTGCCAAAAATCCATAAGTGCTTGATGGCACCACCTGGTCGGCCAATTGTAGCCTCTAATGATTCAATATTGTCTGCACCAGCAATACTTCTTGAAAAAGTTCTGACCCCATTGACAAAGAAAACTCCCTCTTTCCTATTGGATACCACCCATTTTTTATCGGAGATTAGAAAGGTACACTTAGAATCAGGTGACCTTTTAGTTACATATGATGTAAAGAGTTTATATACATCTATTGAACATGTGAAAGGCCTTACTGCGGTTGAATGGCTTCTGGAATTTTCGGATTATAATACACAAGAGAAAATGTTTTTTCTCCAATTATTACAGTTAGTTCTAGAGGAGAACTATTTTCTATTCCAGGATACATTCTTCAAGCAAAAACGTGGGACCGCGATGGGTTCGCATGCCGCACCGCCATACGCAAATAGCTATATGGCCTGGTTTGAACAACATTTTGTATACAGCAATCCATTATATACGCAATCCTGCATTTTTTAGCGTCGATTTATAGACGATATTTTTTGCGTATGGCGGGGCGGCATCGAATCATTGAATTTGTTCACTACACATTTGAACAATGTATGGCCTGAACTATCTTTCACAGTTCAAAGTGATTTAAACAAAATGAATTTTTTGGATACCTGGGTAATAAAAGGGCCGGATAATTTAATACAGACTGATTTGTATACAAAAAAAACGGATAAAAATAGTCTACTCCACTTCTCTAGCAATCATTCACCATCGGTAAAAAAATCTCTGCCTCTCTCACAATTCAGGCGTGTAGAAAGAATTGTGTCAGATGAAGTCTTAAAGAAAACGAGATTGCAAGAGATGGCAGACAAATTCTCATCTAGGGGTTATCCGAAACCTTTATTGGATGATGAGCTAAAGAAGTGTAGTGGCGAAGTGTATAAAAAAAGACCTGACAGTGATAAAAAACGGTTACCATTTATTGTCAAGTATCATCCATGGATCAACAAATTTCGACATGTGATCAATAAACATTGGGGGATTATGCGTGCAGCCTACCCTGATGTTGTGGAATTCAGAGATGTACCTATGATTTGTTACAAACGAACCAGAAACATTAGGGATACAATTGTTAAGGCTGACATAGGAGGCAGTAAGATGTCACGTCAATTGTTTTTGTCTACTCCAAAGAAGGGCACCTTTCCGTGTCTGCAGTGTGTCCATTGCTCAGCAGTAATTAAAGGTGAAACCTTTTCCCACCCACACACAGGTAAAAAATTCCCGATTAAGGGATTTTTTACTTGTGACAGCAACTATGTGGTTTACCTGTTGAAATGCCCCTGTGGTTTGATATATGTGGGTGAGACATCTGTCAGAATGAAAGATAGGTTCAGTAATCATAAATCCAGTATACGGAAGAAAAATCTGCTATTACCTGTCCCCTTTCATTTTGACAGCTGCTCCCACAATATATCACAACTAAGGTTTCAAATTATTGAACAGATACAGCAACCACGTAGAGGGGGCAACAGGTTATTAATGTTAAAAAAACGGGAAAGCTACTGGATTCACACTCTGCAGACTCTGGAACCAAAAGGTCTCAATCGAGACTATGAAGTGAGTTCTTTCCTATAGGGTATCAGATGTTATATGTTTAATATTTTTCAAACATCTTTTTACGGTTTTGATCAATTTCATTTCTTTTTCAGTCACAGAAAAAATGAAAAGTGAAAATATTGAAAATAATGTGAAAAATGTGGAATATATTGCTATTAATATGAAATATAAAAAATAAAAATTATAAAAATCATGTAATTAGATTTAGTTTTGTAAGAGATGAAGATATCTCAAGATACTGTTTTTTGAATATTTAAATTTTGCATTGGTTTCTATATATTGGGCTGCACTACATGTCTGCCATCCCCATTTCTTTTTTCCCTTTTCGTTTTTCCTTCATCTTGTTTGGCATATATGAATATTTACAAGTATCTACTTACCACTGTGACTATAGGTTGAGGTGATCTGTCTTCGGTTGTTACTATTTGTTCATTTTGTATCCATTTTGTGTATGCATTGTAACCGTGAGTGTGTGACGTCACCAGCGTCTGAACGCCGGATATTGGCGCTGCATTTAAATTTCCTTGTAATTGATTTCACTTTGCTTGACAAAGGCTCAGTGTTGAGCCGAAACACGTGTCGCTTCCTTTGAATGCTTTGAATAAAGCCAACTGAATTACCAAATAGTGAGTGCCGGTCTTTTCCTGAATATGTGGGGGCATTAAGGGGACTGGTTGGGATAAAGTATTTAGTTACATTTTGAACTGGAGTTAGAGGTGTGGCCTAGCGTGGAAAAAATTTGCCGCGATGTGCTTTGCACGGTGCACAATTTGTCCCTCTTCCTTCTTTTCTAAAGTTGGGAAGTATGTCATTGTGGATTGCAACCAGGCTAGGATCATGTGCACAATGTACAGCATGTGATCCAGGAAGTGCCAACAGCATATCATCTGGTCCTGTATCAACAACAGACAGAAAACAAAAAATATCTGGGAATACCCCTTTAAGCTCATCAGTGCCTCCAGCGCAGCACACAGCTCAGAGATTTCCAGCATCTGCTGATGTCACAGGCCATGGAGAAGAACGTAACGGCTACAATACCCAAATTGTGATCTGCACTATGTACAAAGCATCCAACTGTCCGCCACTAACGGGCGCATTACTGCACAGATTTATCACAACAAGCTCAGCACCCTAAAATGTGAGATTTGCCAGTCCTCAACATGGTAGACACAGCTTCATAGAGCGGGCATCTAATTAAACTTGGGGGGTGTATCTGGACAGTTTCTAATTGGTTGAATGCTGGATTGGGCGGGGCATAGAGTTTAGTCTCCGTTAAGCAACAGGACATCTAAATTGGAGTTTCTCCTGGCAGGTCCTTCCTACAGCGAAATCCACTCTAGACACTTCACTGGTGAGTGAGTGAGGCAGGATCGACCAGGAGCAACTCCAATCTAGACAGTTCAGCAGTGAGGAGGCTAGAATGGAGTTGCTGGAGGTAGAAACTGCCAGGAGCAACTCCAATCTAGACAGTTCAGCAGTGAGGAGGCTAGAATGGAGTTGCTGGAGGTAGAAACTGCCAGGAGCAACTCCAATCTAGACAGTTCAGCAGTGAGGAGGCTAGAATGGAGTTGCTGGAGGTAGAAACTGTCAGGAGCAACTCCAATCTAGACAGTTCAGCAGTGAGGAGACTAGAATGGAGTTGCTGGAGGTAGAAACTGTCAGGAGCAACTCCAATCTAGACAGTTCAGCAGTGAGGAGGCTAGAATGGAGTTGCTGGAGGTAGAAACTGTCAGGAGCAACTCCAATCTAGACAGTTCAGCAGTGAGGAGGCTAGAATGGAGTTGCTGGAGGTAGAAACTGTCAGGAGCAACTCCAATCTAGACAGTTCAGCAGTGAGGAGGCTAGAATGGAGTTGCTGGAGGTAGAAACTGCCAGGAGCAACTCCAATCTAGACGGATCACTGCTGGCAGGACCTGCTCACAGAAACTCCATTCTAGTCATTTCTCTACATAACAGACTAGGGTACTTTCACACTTGCGTTAAAGTTTTCCAGTATTGAATTCCGTCACAGGGGCTCAATATCAGAGAAAAACGCTTCAGTTTTATCCTAATGGATTCTGAATGGAAAGCATTCCGTTCAGTATGCATCAGGACGTCTTCAGTTCAGTCACTCTTACGGTATGTGGTCGGAGAAAATACCGCAGCATGCTGCGGAATGCCGGATCCGGTATTAATTGCCGGAATCCAACAACGCAAGTGTGAAAAGACCCTAAATTGGAGTTTCTGTATGGAGGATGCTGGTGAAATGAGAAAATGAAGCACATTTATCAGTATTGCATGTCCACAGTGAAGAATGTTTATCAGTATATTAATGGGTATTATTTTGGTTACTATGAATTTTATTTAAAGCAAATTTTTGGTTTTTATTGTTTTGTTTTTTCCTTCCTTCCTGATTCTACATGTCTTTTTATTTATTTTTTTAGACTCTGCTTTATGTGAGTTTAAATTTTTTTTAATTTTTTTCCTCCCTGTCTTCCTAGATCCATTACGCCTCATGCACATGACCATATGTATTTTGGGGTCCGCAAAAAATATGGTTGATGTCCGTGTGCATTCCGTATTATGCGGAACAGCTAGCCCCTAATAGAACAGTACTATCCTTGTCCGTAATGAGGACAATAATAGGACATGTTCTATTTTTTTGTGGAATGGAAACGGAATGCACATGGAGAACCTTCCATTTTTTTGCGGACCCATTGAAATGAATGGTTCTGTATACAGTCATCAAAAAACCGGAATGGACAAGGAAAGAAAATACGTTCATGAGCCCTAACTTTTTACTTTTCTTTTCACGCAGCCTTATTATGTCTTATTCTTGAGCAATATGTATTTTTTATAGCACATTGTAAATGCTTTCATTTTGATAGTTCAGACATTTTTGGATTTGAAGATACCCATTATGTTTAATGTTATTATGTATAAAAATAGGAAAGGGGGTGTTTTGAATTGTTAATATTAATATTTTTTTCAAGTAATTTTTTAGGGGACCTGTACTGTGATTTTCTGATCTCTGGTACTAGGATTCTGACAGGCTGCAGATGAAGCTGTGTCTCAGGTTAGGGCCATATTCACACACGTGTGCCGGCCATGTCTGTGCTGTGGACTGTAATTTGCGGTCTGCAATGAACAGGCACCATCTGTGTACCCATCGTCTTCAGATGCGGACCCAACTACTTATTTGCGTTGTGGAAGCACGGACAGAAATCCATCGGAAACACTCCGTATTGCATCTGTGGGTTTTCAATAATGTGCCTCCATTCTGGACCCATTGAAGAGGAATGGCTATTGCTGTTTTTGTGGTTTGCAAATTGTGGATCTACAAAATGCGGATACCAGACGTGTGCATTCAGCAATTTATTTTCTATTATTTTCTATTTTGTTAAGGGGCCACAGAACAGACATATGGATGCAGATAGTACACAGGCGTGCTGTCTACAGCTTTTGTGGCCCTACTGAAGTGAATGGGTCTGCATCCGACCCACAAAAATTGCGGTTGCGATTCCAACAAAAAATACTTTCATGGCATAAGCGCTACACCTAGGAGGTCCTCCATACAGCAATTTGAATCTAGCTGGTTCAGTACTGAAATGACTAGAATGGAGTTGCTGAAGGGAGGTTCATCATTTATAGGCAGGTGGTAGTTGCTACAGGGAGGTCCTTTATACAGCAACTACAATCTAGCTGGTTCAGTATGGAAATTACTAGAATGGAGTTGCTAAAGGGGGGTTTATCAATTCTGGGTGGACAGTAGTTGCTACACAGAGGTCCTCCATACCGCAACTCCAGTCTAGCTGGTTCAGTACTGAAATGACTAGAACGGCGTTACTGAAGGGAGGTTCGTCATTTCTTGGTGGAGGTTGTTGTTATAGGGAGGTCTTCCATACAGCACCTCCATTCTAGCTGGTGACTACTAAACTGACTAGAATGGAGTTACTCCAGGGGAAGTTCTATATGCCAGTGCCATAAAAAGTCCTTTCCATACATCTCCTTTGTTAACCATCCATTCAGCATTTGGGCCACAATCTAAGGGCAGCTAGAATCCATTACTTTGTCTTATTTTTGGAAAATAAGTTTTGAGGTGTGTTGTTCGTTTTGCCTGCCAGCCAGATACTTACAATGTAATGTTTTTCAACTTCTGTGAATGGCATCTTCACTCCAGCAGTCTGGTAGGAGTTAGGGCTCTTTCACACTTGCGTTGTCCGGATCCGTCATGTACTCCATTTGCCGTAAGTGCCCACCGGATCCGTAACACCGCAAGTGAACTGAAAGCATTCGAAGACTGATCCGTCTTCAAAATGCGTTCAGTGTTACTATGGCAGCCAGGACGCTATTAAAGTCCTGGTTGCCATAGTAGTAGTGGGGAGCGGGGGAGCAGTATACTTACCATCCGTGTGGCTCCCGGGGCGCTCCAGAATGACGTCAGAGCGCCCCATGCGCATGGATGACGTGATCCATGCGATCATGTCACCCATGCGCGTGGGGCGCCCTGACGTCACTCTGAAGCGCCCCGGGAGCCGCACGGACGGTAAGTATACTGCTCTCCCGCTCCCCACTACACTTTACCATGGCAAACAGAAAAAACAACGTTTAGCTTAAGGCCGGATCCAGATTAATGCCTTTCCGACGACGGAACTCTATGCCGGAAAAGAACAACGCAAGTGTGAAAGAGCCCTTAGACTCTAGTCACATAAGAGAAAGCACCCAATAAAATAAAAATGTCTCAAAGATATTTAAAGGTGCCATGCAAAAAAGAGCTATAAATCACCACACCAATTAAACTAGCACAGTACGAGTAAAAAAATTATAAACTTTATTAGTCACATAAGTTCACTACATATAAAAAAGCGGATAAAATACATAGGAACAGAAAGAACCTAATATAAGTACATATACAGTGGATATAAAAAGTCTACACACCCCTGTTAAAATGTCAGGTTTCTGTGATGTAAAAAAATGAGACAAAGATAAATCATTTCAGAACTTTTTCCACCTTTAAACTGTACCACTCAATTCAAAAACAAACTGAAATATTTTAGGAGGAAGGGAGGAAAACAAAAATAATTTGGTTGCATATTGGGGATGTAGCTGTGTTCAGAATTAAGCAATCACATTCAAAATCCTGTTAAATAGGAGTCAGCATACACCTGCCATCATTTAAAGTGCCTCTGATTAACCCCAAATAAAGTTCAGCTGCTCTAGTTGGTCTTTCCTGAAATTTTCTTAGTTGCATCCCACAGCAAAAGCCATGGTCCACAGAGAGCTTCCAAAGCATCAGAGGGATCTCATTGTTAAAAGTTATCAGTCAGGAGAAGGGTACAAAATAATTTTCAAGGCATTAGATATACATGGAACACAGTGAAGACAGGCATCATTAAGTGGAGAAAATATGGCACAACAGTGACATTACCAAGAACTGGACATCCCTCCAAAATTGATGAAAAGACGAGGTGAAAACTGGTCTGGGAGGCTACCAAGAGGCCTACAGCAACATTAAAGGAGCTGCAGGAATATCTGGCATATACTGGCTGTGTGGTACACGTGACAACAATCTCCCGTATTCTTCATATGTCTGGGCTGTGGGGTAGAGTGGCAAGACGAAAGCCTTTTCAATGGATCTGGCTGTAACAGTGGCAGCAATAGTTGGTCTGAATGCGGAAGCCGCAGCCTCCCATGTGTTTTTCAAACAAGAATTAATCTTCTTATCTAATGGGTCTCTCAGGAATCCCTTATCCTCAAAAGGGAGAGAGGACTTCTTTGAGATTTTAGAGATGGCGACATCAATTTTTGGGGCCTTCTCCCAAGAGGAAGAGGTCCCAGCTTCAAAGGGATATTTTCTTTTAAATACTTTAGTAATAAAGGGTTTTTTATCCGGTCTCTTCCATTCTCCATCAATGAGGCCTAATCTACTTTCTCGCTCGTATCATTGGGGGACACAGGACCGTGGGTATAGCTGCTGCTGCCACTAGGCTGAAAACTGTTAGCTCCTGCTGGCTATACCCCCTCCAGCCTGGAGAGAGCATACCAGTTTTAAGCTTAGTGTCGTATGAGGCAGACCTCCCTGCTTGCAGGGCGGCTTCTTTTTGTTATATTTTCTTTTTTTTCCCCTTTTAGGTATGGGAAACAGAGTCGCCTAGCCTCTCTGTCTACCCGGGAAGCAAGACCGGTGTCGTTTCCCCTCACCGCCCGACCTGCCCCAAGAAGTGAAGGTGGATCAGGGCAGCCTAGTTCCCCTGCTTCCCGCCAGCCAAAGTGTCACCTGGATCCAACAAGACCCTCCCGCCATACCAGACTCCTGCCACTTCGGGTGCCAGCTGCTGAAGAGGTGACCCTGCTGGTCCACTGAGGGAGAGTGAAGAGGATGAAGATGGGGTGAGTAATCGGGAATAGGCGAGTATTCTTTTACCCTCCCCCCCTTCCCACTCCGATCCTTGCAAGCAGGCGCCCATTGCAGCCAGCCGGACTCTGTATGCTCCGCATGCTGTGTGCCCAGACAGGTTCTGCCCCCCCAGCCTACACAGCCGCATGACCACCCTGACCGTGTGGAACCGGTTAGTGGATAACCTATCCAGAATATCCAATCCACCATCTCCCTCATGGGTTGTTTGGTTGATAAACCCCCACCTATGCAGTCAGCATCTTCCTCGGTCGAGCAACTTAGGGGCAGACCATCGCACAAGCGGCCCAGAGCAGGACATTATTCCTCCTCTGACACCTCAGCCTCTCCACCCCCCCCCCCCCCGGGTCACGCTCAGACGCATCCTCCCTCCCTGTCCGACGGGAGGATTGGTGACTCAGACTCTGATATGGATCCGGAACAATCTTCCAAGATTGCTTCCATGGTGGACAGCCTAGTTACTGCTGTCAGTGACACCTTCCAGGTGCAGGATGGCTCCCACTCCACGAGCCACCAGGGAGTGTCTTTTCTCAGCTCCAGGAAAACTCCTAAGGCCTGGGCATGGGACTATCCAGATCGTTGCTTTACCACGTCCAAGCGACTTGATCTACTTTATCCCTTTCCAGCGGATTGGATAGCTAAATGGTCCTCTCCTCCTAAGGTGGATCCTCTGGTCGCACATCTCTCCAAACATACCGCCATTCCTGTGGCCGATGGCTCATCCCTCCAGGAACCCGTAGATCGCCATATGGAGTCTTTTTCTAAGTCAGTTTTTGCAGCAAGTGGCTCAGCAATTCGTCCAATTTTTGCCTCCACCTGGGCGGCTAAGGCCATCTTGGAATGGGCGCTCCGGTTAAATCAGAACTTGGCGGTGGGCCTCCCTCTAGCTGAGCTTCAGTTGTTGGCCCTGAAAATCTCACAAGCGGGGAAGTATCTCTGTGAGGCTTCCTTGGACGCGGGTGCACTTGTTGCCCGCTCATCGGCTCTTCGCTGTAACCTTACGGCGCGAACTGTGGCTTAAGGTTTGGGCAGCAGATTCATCGTCAAAGCGTTCCCTAACAGGCCTTCCCTTTTCCGGCTCCCCATTTTTCGGGGCCAGGTAAGATGAAATTATCTCTGAGGCTATGGGCGGTAAAAGTACTCACCTCCCACAGGGCAGATCTAAGTGCACGTTTCGCGCTAAGCCTTCAAATGCCTGGGCCCATTGCTTTCTACGCTTCTCTGGTACACGACCGCGACAGCATGAGCCCCCCCTACGGATTCAACACTTCAGAATGGAGTCTCTTCGCTATGTTTTCGCTTTACTGGAGCGAGGCGAATTCTTTTCTTTGATAGACATTCGGGGGCGCTTACTTACACGTCCCCATTGCCCCGGCGCATCAGTGCTTCCTCCGCTTTGCAGTTGTTGCCCTTCCCTTTGGTATGGCAATGGCACCGAGAGTCTTCACGAAAGTGCTCGCTCCTCTCATTGCCCTTATTCCTAACAGGGGCATCACCATGGTTCCCTATCTGGACGACATCCTGGTCAAAGCAGCGACCTTCGGTCAGAACGAGGAGAGTCTACGTATCACTCTGGATACCCTGGCACGCTTTGGCTGTCTGGAAGAAATCTTCCCTACGTCCCACCAGGCGGATCAGTTTCCTTGGCATGATCCTCGACACAGATGCAGCGTTAGTTCGCCTCCCTCTGGACAAGCAGCTAGCCCTTCTGGGGTCGGTTCGTCTTCTCGTCCGGCGCAGGTACCCATCAATCCGATTTTGCATGCAGGTCTTGGGTGCCTTGGTCGCTTTCTTCAAGGTGGTTCCGTTTGCACAATTTCACACCCGTTCCCTTCAATGGGCAATTTTGTCATCTTGGGACAAGTCGCCGGAATCCTTGGACCGTCACATCGTCCTGTCCCCAAGGGTGCGTTCGACACTCAGCCCCAACTTTGAAGTTAGGGAAATCATTTCTCCCAGTCTCATGGACGGTCATTACCACCGATGTCAGTCTTCAGGATTGGGGCGGAGTCTTCCCGCCCCAGACAGTCCAAGGCGTATGGTCTTAGTCGGAGTCCAAGCTACCCATCAACATCCTAGAACTCTGGTCCATTCTTCTATCCCTTCTCCGATTTGGATCCAGTCGGACAACGCCATGGCGGTGGCTTACATCGATCGCCAAGGGGGAACCCGCAGTCAAGCGGTGATGGAGGAGTCGGCCAAAATCCTACAGTGGGCGGAGACACATGTACCAGCTCTATCGGCGGTATACATTTTGGGAGTGGAGAATTGGACGTCAGATTTCCTCAGTCAGACGATCATGGACCCGGGAGAGTGGTCTCTGCACCCGGAGGTGTTTGACTCTATCTGTCTCCGTTGGGGCCAACCGGAGGTGGACTTGATGGCATCCAGACTCAACCACAAACTCCCCACCTTCTTCTCTCGAACAAGAGATCCCCGGGCGTGCGCCGTAGATGCACTGGTGGCACCATGGGATGGGTTCTCTCAACTGTACGTATTCCCTTCTCTTCCTTTTCCTGCTCCAAATCTAGCAAAACAGGCCCCAGTTAAGGCCTTGTACCATGAATCCTTGTCCTTGGTTCCCTCCAATTTCCTCAGTTTGAGCCTCTAGACGCAGTTTCCCTTCGTATTCTTTCCTGGAAGGTTGCATTCCTGGTGGCAATAACATCTATCAGGCGCGTTTCGGAATTAGCAGCACTTTCTTCTAAGAAGACCTTTCTTATTCTGCACCAAGATAAGGCAGTGGTCCGCCCGATACCTTCTTTTCAGCCAAAGGTAGTCACTGCCTTCCATGTCAACGAAGACATTGTTCTCCCTTCATTCTGCCCCTCTCCCTCACATCCTAGGGAGAAAGCTCTCCATCAGCTTGATGAGGTTCGGGCTCTGAGGATTTACTTATCCATTTCTAGATCGTTCCGCCGTACGGACTCACTGTTCGCAAATGCCGAGCGCAGCGAGGGTACAAATTAATGTAGATTACGGGCTCGCGGAGTTCTGCCAGATTACTATACTTTAGCCGAATGCGCTTGCGCAGCGCACACACCCCCTCCTCCAGCTGATTCCAACGCGTCGACGTGACTTCCGGTGCAGCTACATCACTTCCGGGTATAGACTTTTGTCAGGGTATAGAAAAGTGGCAGAACACCGGCATTTATTTTTTTCAGTCGTCCGGAAGGACGGAGCCGGCATTCCGGTATTTTGAATGCCTGATCCGGCACTAATACATTCCTATGGAAATCCGGCATTCAGGCCTTCAGTTTTTTTCACCAGAGATAAAACCGTAGCATGCTACGGTTTTCTCTTTTGCCTGATCAGACAAAATGACTGAACTGAAGACATCCTTATGCATCCTAAACGGATTACTCTCTATTCAGCATGCATGGGGATATACCTGATCAGTTCTTTTCCGGCACTGTGCCCTTCTCACAGAACTCAGTGCTGGAAAAGAAAAACGCCAGTGTGAAAGTACCCTAAGGCAGCGACTTGGTCTTCCTTGCACACGTTCACCAAGTTTTACCAGGTGCATACTTTATTTATATTGTCCGATTTTCACGCGACGCAGGCCCCATAGAAGTGAATGGGAAGCGTGAAAATCGCATAGCATCCGCAAGCAAGTACGGATGCGGTGCGATTTGCACGCACGGTTGCTAGGAGACGATCGGGATGGAGACCCGATCATTATTATTTTCCCTTATAACATGGTTATAAGGGAAAATAATAGCATTCTGAATACAGAATGCATAGTAAAACAGCGCTAGAGGGGTTAAAAAATAAATAAAAAAATTTAACTCACCTTAGTCCACTTGATCGCGAAGCCGGCATCTCCTTGTGTCTCCTCTGCACTGAACAGGACCTGGGGTGAGCTGCTCCATTAAATACCGGTTAAGGACCTTTGATGACGTCACTCCGGTCATCACATGGTCTTTTACCATGGTGAATCACCATGGTAAAAGATCATGTGACGTACCATGTGATGACCGGAGTGATGTCATCACAGGTCCTTAACCTCTATTTAATGCAGCAGCTCACCCCAGGTCCTGTTCAGCAGCAGAGGAGACACAAGGAGATGCCGGGCTTCGCGATCAAGTGGACTAAGGTGAGTTAAATTATTTTTTTTAACCCCTCTAGCGCAGTTTTACTATGCATTCTGTATTCAGAATGCTATTATTTTCCCTTATAACCATGTTATAAGGGAAAATAATACAATCTTCAGAACATCAATCCCAAGCCCGAACTTCTGTGAAGAAGTTCGGGTTTGGGTACCAAACATGCGCGATTTTTCTCACGCGATTGCAACGCATGACAATGTTTTGCACTCGCGCGGGAAAATCGCACATTTTCCCGCAACGCACCCGGCTCTTATCCGGGCAAAAAAACTGACGCCCGTGTGAAAGAGGCCTTAGAGATACTTTCATTTCCAACCTGATGAGTGATTTTATACTTTTAAAAAGCCTCGGAGATTCTTCTGTGACGGTCTTTTCTATACATTTGTTGACACAGCTTCTGTTCATATGAGTAAGATAGGGAGCATCTACATTACGCACATTCTTTATTCTTTCATTTAGTCAAAACTTTCTTCAGTCTTGTCTATAGAGAAGAAATAACCACCTTTAGTAACACTTAATGTCTTTGCACTTATTTAAAAAACATCTAGTATCGGCGCCGGTATCTCTCCTTCCACCAGATCAGGTCTTTTTTCTTCTTCCATGTTCTCACAGCCAGACCTTGCCTAGCCAGAATCCTGGGCAGTCACCCAAGTGTAGCCCCAAATGGAGGACAATAAATTCTCACCTAGAGGATTATAATGATGTAAGGGGAGGAAAAGCAAAGATCAGGCTTTTACCATATATAATATATATTAGGTCCATATACCCACAAGAAAAGAGGATAGGAAGGAAAATATCGATATCCAGACGATGGAACACAGTCTGCAGCAACCACGCCAGCATTCCCTGGCTTCTCACTTACTTTTATATGATCCTGCCCCTTCGGTCACATGATTAGAAACGTGTCACGTGGAATGCACGCCTTATCGGAAGTGGCGTCCACTTCTCTGCCATTTCCTCCTGTGGACCGCATGCCGGGTAACTCCGTGGCGCTCGGATGATACAACTCCTGTTGAATGCCGGCCACATGCGGCTGAATCCATCACCTCACATGAGGGTGTTTCCTTCCATATTTGTTCCAGCGTGGCATCACTCCCATTGAGGAGCACACCCACACATGCTGCAAGAGCTAGGAGGCAACCTGGACCACCAGCGGCTGACTAGTCCAACATATGGGCGATAAACCGCAACAGGAATGTGCCGCATAACTCTCCAGAGCATCTCTGGGACTTCCAAGCTATGGGTTAGACGTGAGGGGTCCATGGTATCCCGTCCTGGCATCCTGCTGAGAGCAGCAGCGCACAGGGGCATTGTTTGCTATGACGCTGTGCGCTTTGTGCCGCCACTGCAGTACAGTAATACACTGGACCTCCATAACCTCAAGAGGGTCCGTGGTATCCCGTCCTGGCATCCTGCTGAGAGCAGGATTGCACGGCTTCATTGTTTGCTATGACACCATGCACTTCGTGCCGCCACTGCAGTACAGTAATACACTGGACCTTAGTAACTAGGGGTCGCCTAGTAAATTAATTATCCACTTCAGGTAATCTTAACTGGATGCGGTATAATACCATGGTTGTGCAACCGCAATGGAGCATGAGTTTATTCTATTTTATAAAGTTTTTCACTTATAATGGCCCCCCTTAGCTATAGATTACCTCTTTATTGCTGTGTTTGACATTTTAATTGGACCGTCCTCCATAAGCCCAAGAGGGTCCTTCTATATTATAGGATTGAAGCAGTACGGATTCGCTCTTCCATATCTAGTCGGGAAGTGCAGGGACTAGATGGAACGCACAATGCTTATGTTAGAAAGCTTAAAAAAAATAAAAAATGAAAAAGAGAGAAATGGAACAATCTGTCCACTCCTCACTACACCAGACACCAAGCAAAATAAGCAATCTATAGAAAACATGAGAACGTCAATCTCTCATTGAGTCCAATGGGGGACTGGGATTGAAAACGATAAATCCATTCAGATTCCCTTTGGAGAATCCGTTGATTCCAGTCCCCCCTTCTCTCGGACTCGTGTATCACCTCTAATGCCGAGAACCTGAGGGCTTCCGGTCTACCTCCGTGTGCCTCTATTGCATGATTTGCAAGCAGGGTATCCTTCCTTTTTTCTATGTCATTGACATGTTCACATATCCGACGTCAGTAGTTCTCTATATGTTTTTCCAATATAGTCCCTCAGACATGGGCATTGGCATAAATAAACAACCCCTTTAGTCCTACAGTTTATGAAGTCTCTGATAGCATATTTCAAACCAGTGGCAGAACACGTGTTCATCTTGGTATTATTAATATATCTACATGCCTTACACCTTCCACATTTGAAGATACCGAGGGGTTTTCGATCCAGCCATGTGCCTTCTTGCCTCAAGCCAGAATAATGGCTACACACAAGGCGACCGCGTAGGCTCCTCCCCCTTCAGAAAGTGACGCTCGGACATGGAGGGACCACATCGGAGAGGTCCGGATCCATTCTTAGAATGGGCCAAAATTCATTCAAGACGTTTCTCATCTCTTTATTAGCTGTATGGAAGGTGGATATAATACGAATGACACTGTCATCTTGGCTTTCCACCCTGTTCTTAGGGTTAAGGAGTTCATTTCTGTCCTGGCCCCTGGCATTTTTAAAGGCCTCTCTCAATACTATATCCGGATATCCTCTTTCTCTAAATTAGGAATTGACCATTTGGTATTCCTTTTTCTAGGGCATATGGATGATAACTGGACCAATGCAAAATCGGAATGATAACATTGGTCTCTCCTTTACTCATGAATAAAACTATGATAAAATCACCTTCTTGGATGTCCAAGTGACCAAACGTGTGGACAAACTGTCCACCATTGTCTATAGGAAACCTACGGTGGCCACAAATAATTTGTTGCATTGGTCCAGTTATCATCCATATGCCCTAAAAAAAGGAATACCAAAGGGTCAATTTCTAAGAATAAGAAGGAATTGCTCGGACATGGAGGGATACTACCAGGAGTCATCTAAACTCCGTGAGAGATTTAGAGACAGAGGCTATCCGGATATAGAGGATATCCGGATATAGCCTTAAAAAATGCCAGGGGCCAGGACAGAAATGAACTCCTTAACCCTAAGAACAGGGAGGAAGGCCAAGATGACAGTATTATATTATTATATCCACCTTCTATACAGCCAATAAAGAGATGAGAAACATCTTGAATGAATTTTGGCCCATTCTAAGAACGGATCCGGTGTTCTGCCAGATTCCTATACCTGGCAGAATGCTATACCCGGAAGTGACGCGGTCGCACCCGAATCAGCTGGAGGAGGGATGTGTGTAGATCTGCACAAGCGCAGATCCACTGAATTCGTAGAAATAATTGCACCGCCGCGGGAGAAGCACCTACTTCATTTGCATGCGTGAAACCGTACACCACGCGTGCGCGCTCAGGGGTAGGTAGACTTTTCAGTGCAAAATGTTCCATCAGATCTCCCTACCCCTGACACAACATCCGGAGCAGTTCAGCCTCACCACATACCTCCTGACTTCAGCCCCTCCAGCATACAGTCCCATGTAAAATACATCATTCTCCCCTGCCTTCTTCAGCCCCTTCAGCACTGTCCCATGTAAAATACATCATTCTCCCCTGCCTTCAGCACTTCCAGCATACAGTCCCATGTCAAATACATCATTCTCCCCTACCTTCAGCCGCTCCAGCACGCAGTCCCATGTAAAATACATCATTCTCCCGTCCCTTCAGCACTTCCAGAATACAGTCCCATGTAAAATACATCATTCTCCCCTGCCTTCTTCAGCCCCTCCAGCATACAGTCCCATGTCAAATACCTCATTCTCCCCTGCCTTCAGCACTTCCAGCACACAGTCCCATGTAAAATACATCATTCTCCCCTGCCTTAAGCACTTCCAGCATACAGTACCATGTAAAATACATCATTCTCCCTGCCTTCTTCAGCCCCTCCAGCATACAGTCCCATGTCAAATACCTCATTCTCCCCTGCCTTCAGCACTTCCAGCACACAGTCTCATGTCAAATACATCATTCCCTCTAACATACAGTCTCCAGTACAAGGACTTTTCCTCCTCCATTCTGCAAATAAAAAGCCCCCAAGTAAAAATCCCAGACAATATCCCCCCCACACCGCGGCCTCTGCTCTCCAACAACCTGCTCTGTAGAATCTCCAGCAAATCCGAGGCCCCGCCCCCTGGACGTCGAGACTCCGCCTCTTCCTATGACATCATACTTGCCAGGAGCAACTCCATACTAGTCACTACCGTCCCTCTTGCCGCCAGTGACGTATCTCCCGAGGAGCACCGGAGAGAACATGCCGAACATCAAGATATTCAGCGGAAGCTCCCACCAGGACTTGTCCCAGAAAGTCTCTGACCGGCTTGGACTAGAACTTGGGCGAGTGGTGACGAAAAAGTTCAGCAACCAGGAGACGTGGTAAGGAAGCCGAGACTGCTAGAACCTGTGGGCGAGGGCGCCCACCACTTCGTCGTGAGGGCCCCACTGCGGGGAGCTGCACTTTACTGATGGTTGAGTGTGACATTAGGAAATGGAAAAGCCGGGCGCAAACGTTGCTGGGAGTTGTAGTTTACGTACCGTGCGTGTAAGCGTATCTGAGCGTGATGAGGACTACCAGTCCCGCCATGCATCGGTGCGGGCGGCGGAGAATAAGCTGGCAGCACGTGGGGACTAGATAATGATGTGGTGACGGACAGAGCAGGGTCCCAGGCACGGCTGCTGTGGATGTGTTCTGCAGCTTTGTACAGATCCATCCGCGGGAAAAGCCCAGTGCAACATATCGATTTATGCCGCGGACTTCCACATTTGCAGTGCAGAGGGTGAAGTGGGCAGCAAAACGCTGAGAATCCCTACCCTAAGGGCATGTTCACACTGTGGAAAAACGTGAGGTGTGTTTGCAGAAATCCGAGGTTGGTCCTTGGTTTTCGGCTATGGGTTTGTAGTTTGAATGCTGTGGGTCCAGCACAGTGTATAGTAGTGTGAACATGCCCTAAGGGCGCACCGTGCGCCTGGGATGCGTTCTAGAATATGGCCAGTTTAGCAGCACACCCAAGTTCTGCATGGCAGGAATGAGCTACGCAATTTAACCCCTTAAGGACACGGCCATATTTCACCTTTAAAGAGTCTCTAGCAAGAAATTGTGAACTAAAGTGTCATGATCTGTACAGCTGCGCCCAGGGATCTCACTGCACTTATTATCCCAGGGTGCCGCTCCGTTCTGCTATGCCCTCTGGTATGTTTGGTTATAGTAGGAGGAGACTGCCCTTGTTCTCCTGGGCATCTTCTTCTCCCCCCAGGCTGTGAGCTCTGCGCTGCGATTGGCCAGTGCTACAGCCTAGGAGAACAAGGGCAGGCTCCTCCTACTATAACCAAGTGACCGAACATACCGGAGGACATAGCGGCAGAACGGAGCGGCGCCCAGGGATAATAAGTGCAGTGAGATCCCTGGGCGCCGCTGTACAGATCATGACACTTAGTTCACCATTTTTTTGCCAGATGAAAGGTCCTCTTTCAGGACCGGGCTCATTTTCACCTTTAAGGACCAGGCTATTTTTAGCAAATCTGGCCAGTGTCACTTTGTGTGAATAACTTTAAAACGCTTTTACTTATCCGGGCCATTCTGAGATTTGTTTTCTCGTCACGTACTGTAGTTCAATTGGGTAGCCTCTGTACAGCATCGGGCTGCCTTCTGAGACATAGAGTCCTCGATGGGCTCACTCAAACACAAACCCCTTCTACTTTAATAAAAAAAAATATATAATTTACCAAAAATTTTGGAAAAATTAGCAAATTTACATTTCTTTACTTTTATGATGCATATTAATACCTCCAAAAATAGTTATTACTTTACATTACCCAATATGTCTACTTCATGTTTGGATCATTTTGGGAATGCCTTTTTATTTTTTGTATTTTTGGGGAAGTTTAAAAGCAAATCTTGAAATTTTTCAGAAAATTTATAAAACCCACTATTTTAGGACCAGTTCAGGTCTGAAGTCACTGTGAGGCTTACATAATAGAAAGCACCCAAACGCTTTAGGTGTTCCACAAGAATTTAAGGGAAAACGGAGATAAAATTTCACTTTTTTGGCGGATTTTCCATTTGAATCAATTTCTTCCAGTTACAAAGCAAGGGTTAACATCCAAACAAAACAATATTTATTGCCCTGATTCTGTAGCTGACAAACACCCCATATGTGGTCGTAAACCGCTGTACGGGCACACGGCAGGGCACAGAAGGAAAGGAGCGCCATGTGGTTTTTGGAAGGCAGATTTTGCTGGACTGTTTTTTGACACCATGTTCTATTTGATGCCCCCCTAGAGTAGAAACTCCATAAAAGTGACCTCATTTTGGAAACTACGGGATAAGGTGGCAGTTTTGTTGGTACTATTTTAGGGTACATATGATTTTTGGTTGCTCTATATTAGAGTTGTTGCGATACCAAATTTTTTATTCGGTATACTGTGAGTAGTATACAAACGGGTTTCCTAGGAGACCCAGCCTGAGGCTGGATCTCCTCGGCACCCGTAGAAGGCAGGTCCCGATGCCGTGCAAGGCATTAGGCAGCCTCTGCACCGCATCGGGCTGCCTTCTGAGACATCGAGTCCTTGATGGGCTCACTCAAACTCAAAGCACTTCTATGCCGCGGTCAGCAGCATAGAAGGGGTTAATCCACAGCGATCGCCGATACGTCACAGGACTCCCCTCTGCATTGTCCCAGGGTGCCTGCTGATTGATTTCAGCAGGCACCCAGTTCCGGGCGGTGATCGGAAATGCACAGGGCATAGAGGTACGCCCTGTGTCCTTAAGTACCGGGACATCAGGGCGTACCTGTACGCCCTGTGTCCCCAAGAGGTTAAAGGGGTTGTCGCAGTAAGCTGAATTTATCATGTAGAGAAAGTTAATACAAGCCACTTCTTAATGTATTATTACCCATATTGCTTCCTTTGCTGGCTGGATTAATTTTTACCACTTATCCACCCAAGCCTGCAATCTATCCAGATCCCTCTGTAGCAGTATACTGTCCTCTTCAGTGTTAATTACTTTATACAGTTTAGTGTCATCTGTGAAAATTAATACTTTACTATGCAAGCCTTCTACAAGATCATTAATAAATATATTGAAGAGGAAAGGGCCCAATACTGACCCCTGAGGTACCCCACTAGTGACAGTGACCCAATCTGAGTGTGTACCGTTAATAACCACCCTCTGTTTTCTATTACTGAGCCAGTTACTTACCCACATACAGACGTTTTCACCCAGTCCGAGCATTCTCAATTGATATACTAACCTTTTATGTTGCACAGTGTCAAATGCTTTGTAGAAGTCCAGATATACGACAGCCATTGATTCGCTGCTGTCAAGTCTAAAACTTACCTCCTCATAAAAAATTAAGTTAGTTTGGCATGACCGATCCCTCGCGAAGCCATGCTGATATGGCGTTATTTGCTTATTTCCGTTGAGATGCTCTAACATAGCATCTCTTAGAAAACCTTCAAACAGTTTACCCACAACAGATGTTAAACTTACCGGCCTATAGTTTCCAGGCTCTGTTTTTGGACCCTTTTTGAATATTAGCACCACATTTGCCATGCGCCAATCCTGTGGGACATTCCCTGTCAGTATAGAGCCCGCAAATACAGCCCTGATCAAAAGTTTAAGACCACTTGAAAAATGGCAAAAAATCATATTTAACATGGCTGGATCTTAACAAGGTTCCAGCCTGTTTCAGTTTATTCGTTGTTTTCATTTAAATTGAATGCTCAAAAAATGTTTTCTCACTCCCATTTCTTCTTGTTGCATGTTGAAGCTCTACTTGATACCTTGTTAAGATCCAGCCATGCTAAATATGATTGTTTTCTTCTTCCATTTTTCAAGTGGTCTTAAACTTTTCTTCAGGTCTGTATCCGAAATAAGGGTCTGGCTATGACATTACTTAATTCCCTTAGGATACGGGGGTGTATGCCATCTGGTCCTGGCGATTTGACTATTTTAATCTTTTTAAGTCACTGTTATACTTCTTCCTGGGTCAGACAAGACTCTTTTTAATGGGGAATTTATTTTTACATTCTGCATGTCATCTGACAGTTTATTTTCCTCAGTGAATACATTGGAGAAAAAAATATTTAACAGCTTTGGCCGCTTTTATTAGTTTTTTACATATTCTATTTTTTTCCTTATAGTTTTTTAGTGCTACCCTCCTGTTTTAGTGATTTATATGCTTTCTTTTTAAGTTTGGTATTTTTGTTCCTCCCTGTAGAAACGCTCTTTTGAATGATAATTGGAGGTTATTACTTTATGGTCACTAATTATCTAAATTGTGATGGAAAAATTAATCAAGCCAGCAAAAATCATAAATGCCATTTCCTGAAGTGAGACAACCCCTTTTAAGTATTTGGGCATTCAACTTGACCCTCTCTTCTGGGAAAAAAAAAAACATATAAGGCCACACTCGCCCGACTGTGTGACGGCCTCGCCTGTTTTGCAGACTATAAACTGCGGATCCACAAAACGCTGGCACTATCCGTGTGCAGACCCATAGGCGTCATTTCTCCAGACGTGTTTTGTGCCTGCAAGCTATTTAGAATTGAGACTCCAGTGGTCCAGCCACTTCTCCCCCTGCATCATGTTTTATCCTTGGCAGCTTTGCTGCATACACTCACACCTTTAATAAAAGCTTGCATTTCTACTCTTCTTGATCCAGCTCCACCCACTGGTGACATCATTAAAGTTCCTCAAACTGCAGTTACTCTGAGTACTCACGGACCTTCGACATAGAGAGGGCTGTGTGTCATAGTCGTCCCCTGCACTGATCTCACAGCGCTGCATGAGCATCCTGCGGTCTGGCACTGCTGGACTAGAAGACGCCCACACGTTTTATCTTGTAGTCAAAAAAATACAATAGATGGTTTTTGTACCTGTTTCCTCCATCTTCACAAGGTCATTTACTATTGTTCTTGGATTGAATTGTATTTTTCAAGCCAAAATACGTTAATCTCTAGCGGACATAACACGTACAGTATCTCACAAGTCGTACACCCCTCACATTTTTGTAAATATTTTTATCATATCTTTTAATAGGACAACATTGAAGATATGGCACTCTGATACAATGTAAAGTACTCCGTGTACAGCTTGTAGAACAGTGTAAATTTGGTGTGTGCTTCCAGTCTGTGCCTCCGACCTCCCAAAAAATAGGTGAAGTCCTATTTTCTGTCGGATCTTGGCGGTCTGTCAGTTTACGGTCCGCAATACAGGCACTGAGCCAATACGGTCGTGTGCATGAGCCCTTAAACTGTAGCATCTATAGTTAACAGCCGCTCAAACAAGATAGCAGACCCAATAATCATGTACAGAAAAAAAAGCCTGATTACAAAAAGTAATGTCACGTGGGTTTAAAATATAAATGGAAAGAGTTGGCATTAAAAGCGTTGGCACCACTCTATATTGTATGAGGCTGACTGAAATCGCTGAGCCAGCACTCTATTTTTGGCAGTCCCATAGAAATGAATAGAGGCCATCTGCAAATGCAGTCCTCTCGCCTTCACTTTGCAGGCTCTTTTCTAGAGATGGTGCTTTCACAGATCAGCACCATGGACAGCAGGATGCCTGAGAAGGCGTCCTGTTGCCATGGGAACCTTCCCCGTCTGCCACAACTTCACAGACGGGGAAGGGTAAGGACGGGGCTGTCGGAGGGCTCTCTCCCTCTCCATCGGGGGGGGGGGGGGTGCAAAGGCACAGCAGCCCCCCGATGGGAGAGGGAGGGAGCTCCCTGACCCTGACAGTTAACCTTTTCCATACAGCTTACGGACCGCGGTATGGAAAGGGTTAAACGGCTGACATCTGCACAGATGTCAGCCGTTTATACCAAAGTGTCAGCAATGTGCTGACACTCTGGTATAACCACTTGCCACCAACTAATTTTCAAGAGGAGGCGGGCGGGGATCGCGATCCCGCCTGCCGCACCACCATTTTAAAGTTTCTGAACCCCGCGGTCCCTGACCAGAAAGCGCAGCAAACCGCAGGTCTGAATTGACCTGCGGTTTGCGGCGATCGCCGATACGGGGGGGGGGGGGGGGTCACATGACGACCCCCGGCGTTGTAACAGAATGCCCTTAAGGGGTTAATATGTAAATCACCTATAGCTCTGAAATGAATAAATGTGCAGCCATAAATGCATCAATGTAATCATAAGTTATGTGCTTACTGTATAAATAGAGTGAGGATCCATGAGGGAATATGTTGTCAGAAGATCACTGTGGATGTCTAATTCCATTGCGATTGTGTAAAGGAGCGCGGTAAGCCCGGCGTTCATTAACTGCTGAAGGCTAGGGGAAGCAGGGAGCCCCGTCTGGCATCAGGATCCTCTGCACATGCGCCCGTGCCCGTTCATAGGCTTTGTGCCAAGCTGTATCTAGGCATCACTATTCTATCTCTGAAACTGAATCTATGCATTGTATGAAACTTGTGACCATAAGTGAGGTGTCTACTGGATATTATACACTGTTCTCATCACTCATGCAAATTGTGGTCAACAGACCAAACGAATACTATATACACTGTAGACTGACTGTTCTGGACTATCATTAGAGAAATCCAAAAATGACAAATGATGATCTAACGTTAGCCCAATGCTGTACTTTTTACTGTACTTCTCCATGATGAATGCCATTTGTTGAAGTGAGACCTCAAGACCTGGAAGAGCCGCTAGCAGTTCAACTAATACTGTAATCTACCTAATTCCAGTGTTGAGATTGGAGAAAGTGTACGAGGAGAAGATGTTTATATCGTTCAGAGTGGATGCGGGGAGATAAATGACAATTTAATGGAACTTCTGATAATGATAAACGCCTGCAAGATAGCATCCGCCTGTCGTGTCACTGCTGTTATACCTTGCTTTCCATATGCACGGCAAGATAAGAAGGATAAGGTAAGGATGTGTGTGCACTGTAGCCTTTGGGTTAGTTCATCTTTGAAAACCATGGCAGTCAATGATTGTGGGTTAAGAGTATTCCCATCAATATGAGGAGGAGGGATGACTTAATGTCATTGCTTGTCCCCATACTGACTCGTGGTTTCCCAGCAGCAGAACGTGTTTACACAGCACCATTGCTGCTGGCACATGACTATTTTTGTGTCCCCATGAATGATCTATTACCCGATGAACAAGCGTTTTGCTCATTCATTGGATAATCACTGTTACACCATCAGATAAATGCTAATGGGCGTTCCTATGAACACTTGTTAGCGATTATCTGGCGCATTCTCGGCCCATTTATAGGGCCCTTTAGATTTACTATGTTGTAAATTTAGACCTGCACCACAGGGGCTCTAGCTGACAGATTTTAAGCCCTTTCCCACAAAGTCCCACTCCATTCTGATAAGCCCCACTTCTTTTTCGCAAATGTTTGAAAAGAAGTGCACAATTGTGCACCCAATTTAGACAGATTTTAAGCACAGAGGCAATGGCCCAGATTTCCTAATCCTATAGACGGAGTAAAGTTAGACTGTCCATATCTGCATCAAATCTATCAGTGGCTCGGGCTGGATGATAAATCGGGTCTAGCCCTGCACCTAACTCAATACCAACTATTAGTTTGCTTAGGGCCCTATTAGACTGGATAATTCAGATTATTGGGAGCAAGTGTTCATATGACTGCTTGTTTCTGATAATTGGCCAATATAAGCGGGCAGCTGATGAATAGGCAAAAAACGTGTTTGTTGGCCTATCGGCATCTTTCATCAGCAGCACATCTCCCTATGTAATCACGGAAGTACCGCCAATAACTGATAGAAAACAACGGGGGAGGAACGACTGTGATAGTGATAGTTCCTCCCCATTACGCTTGCATGGCCTGTGCAAACAGCAATGAATGTTTGTTTTATTATCCATCAGCGCTCGCACTGGCCAAACATCGGGGAGCATAATAGGCCTTCAAATTTTAGACCAGAATTGTGGCACAACTTAGGTGTCAAATGGCACTTTTTAGACCATGCCCATTTTTCTGGTAAGCCATGTCTCCTGTGAAGCAAAGTGTAGAGGATTTCTTAAGAACTGGATGCACCAAATTGCTCCAAAAAAGTGCCAAATTTTGGTGTAGTCTGACTGTCTGGGCAAGCGGTCTTTAGTAAATTTAGGCTAATGTGTGACTGTAAATTCATGAGTCTTCATTCACTGTATTCTCACACCTTTAGGAGTAGTCTAAAGGGGTTGTCCAACTCAAAACAATTTTTTTGTGATGGTAGGGAAAATGTTTAACTGAAAGGAAATAATGCACTTAAAGGGGTTGTCTCATTATAGACAATGAGGGCATATCGCTAGGATATGCCCCCATTGTCTTATAGGTGCGGGTCCCACCGCTGAGACCCCCACCTATATAGAGAACGGAGCCCTGCAAGGTAGTGACTGGAGGACTCCGGTCCGGCCACCACCAAGCCGGCTTCCCATAGAAGTGAATGGGAGCGTACCGCGCATGCGCGGCCCCAGCTCCTATTCATTTATATGGGGCCAATGGGGGGGAAAAAAGCTAAGCCAGCTATTTTCGCTGGCCCTATATAAAGTGAATGCAGGGCTCAGATCTTGATATCGGTCTGGGTCCCAGCGGGGGACCCACACCTATAAGACAATGGGGGCATATCCTAGCGATATGCCCTCATTGTCTATAATGAGACAACCCCTTTAAGTGCATTATTTCCTTTCAGTTAAACATTTTCCCTACCATCACTAAAAATTTGTTTTGAGTTGGACAACCCCTTTAGACTACTCCTAAAGGTGTGAGAATACAGTGAATGAAGACTCATGAATTTACAGTCACACATTAGCCTAAATTTACTAAAGACCGCTTGCCCAGACAGTCAGACTACACCAAAATTTGGCACTTTTTTGGAGCAATTTGGTGCATCCAGTTCTTAAGAAATCCTCTACACTTTGCTTCATGATGTCCATGATGATACAACCTCTTTAAGAACGCTGCTCCCATTCGTGCTTCTGGTTGCTTGCGGGCCACAGCTGGGATGTCCCATCCATTGTCACATACACCACTGCTGCCATCCACCGGACTCTGCATACCACTGGGGAACACTTCACCACCAAGACCAGTGAATGTCTGTACAGTTGCATGTGACCTTGGGTAGGGTGTTGCACTTCCAGTCCTCTAGAGACCAGAAGGAACGGGAGCCTCTGCACTAGAGTAGAGTTGTATTCCAGAAGGGTACTTTCACACTAGCGTTTTTCTTTTCCGGTATTGAGTTCCATCCTAGGGGCTCAATACCGGAAAAGAGCTGATAAGTTTTATCCTAATGCATTCTGAATAGAGAGCAATCCGTTCAGGATGCATCAGTTCAGTTCCAGAACACTTGCTGGATCCAGCATTATTTTACATTGAAATGCATTGTGTTCTGGAAAAACTGATACGGTTTTGCGGTCTGCGCATGCTCAGACCTTTAAAAATGTGAAAAAGATAAATACCGGATCTGTTTTTCCGGATGACAACCTGAGAGACTGATTTGGCATTGATATACATTTGTGAGACTGATCCGCATCCGGATGGTATCCGTTTGCATACAGATTGCTGTCGGAATCCAGCGACGCTAGTGTGATGGCCTAAGTGAGTGTTGTTGCATACATTTTGTTGTTTTGGGGCTGACAATCCCTTTAATACCAAGATTGTAATTCATGGCTGGATCATGTTTCCCCCACCCTTTGATTGTGTTTTTGTTTTTTTTCTTTCCTCAGTCACGGGCTCCAATTTCTGCTAAGCTTGTTGCCAATATGCTGTCTGTGGCTGGAGCTGACCACATCATTACTATGGACCTTCACGCCTCCCAGATTCAGGTATTTTACCTATTTTGCCATTTAAAGCGGTTGACTACTTCCTCCTTGTACCTATGTTGAAAGCAGACAGTTCATGCATAGATAACAGCAGCAGATTGTGTGCGGGGCGCTGGTCACAAGGGTAAATAATGGGACCCCTACTATCTTCATTGGCTGCCAGTGTCTGTTGTTTCCAGACTGGATCCACTGGGCAGGACACTGAACCACAGTTTTCAGGGAAGGCGTGCAGGAGCTTACTAGGCTAGCCCTAACCCACAGGGTTATGGTTTTGAGAAGTGACCAACACGTTTTAGTCTTTGTAGCCATACTGTTTTGAAGTCTGTAATATTGACCATTAATTACAGTGTAGTTTTTAAATATCTTATTTAAAGTGCAGATGTGTGTTAGGTCTGGAGAGCCTCTTTCAAAAGGAAAAAAGCAACAATTTATTCCTTAATATCATTGTCTTATTATGGTGTCTCGAGACCCGCCATTTCCCAGCCCTCTTCTGCTCACAAACCAGTGGCTTGTTGTATGCAGCTGACATTTGTAGGACCCTTCCCCACTTCTTTCTTTTACACATGTGGGATGTACACAAAAGATGCCGCAATATTAGAATAATGGGCACGAAAAAAGCACTCCTAGGAGACAACACACAGCAGCAATCTACTCGGAGACGTTATAGCACAGAAAATGCAAAAGGGCAGGAAAAAAAACATGCAAAATTGTATGTTGCATGCAGATGTAGTGCACATGTGATAGTACAGGGATGATGCAAGAAAAGAGGTATACTCCATACAGAAGGTTAGCCTTGGGGTTCCATAAGAATAGGGCCATTCAATCTTAACGCACCGTTTTCTTAATCCGTAGTCCTCACAAACTGCTCCTAACCTGTGTTGTGGAGCTGGGCCTTGTAGAAGCTTTGTTATGCATCCTGGTAGTTACTCCCACTATAGCGAAGTGATAAAGTCCAGTCCAATGTACAGTGTGTCGTCATCACTTGGCCATATAAGCCTGCCTTCACTACATATCGGCGTGTGGTGATCACACACATTGATACATGACACTCTGCTACAGTCACTGTTATGCAGGTCCATCTTGATGTCGGGGCTGTAGTCTTCAGCTCCACCACCGCCATATATTCCGGGGTCCTTGGGCAGCGTGTCTGGCACTCCTTACTACGACTCCCGCCAGCTTCCCCTCCTGCAGGGCACTATCACTTTGGCAGCCCGCCCATACTAACCAGTAACAAAGCTCCTTGCTGTAAGGAGCTGGGTTTTTGCAGGCAGCATCGCTGCGCTGCCTGTGCCATTCAGAGCACCCTGCCCTGATGAATTTTAGGGGAAAGTCTAAGGCGTATTGGTACACCTTAGTGCTCTTTCCAGGGAGTCAAAAGGCGTCTGACACTTGTACAGGCGTTATTGTGACCTCTGCTGGTGGGTCTATAGAAAACATCCCCTGGGTAAACAACCCCTTTTAGTCATAAATGGAGCAGGTTGATTTCTTGTGGCTCCCTGCTCCCTTGCCAGAGCATATAGTGCAAATGCTAATGACCGCTTCCACCATCTTTTTTTGACATTTTTCCCACACAGACTTGGACTACTTTACCTATAATTCACCCGATTTTTTTTTTTTTTTTTTTTTTTTTTTTTTTTTTACACATTTCTTTGCAATATAGGATGACCTATCCATTTGATTTTGCCTGAGATTGGAATGAACTCTGCCTGGATTGCAAAACCTGTATCCCAGCAGCCATTTTATTAGTCTTGAACCTATTTCTTTTGAATATTCGCAGTACTGCCAATTTTATAAATGACATCTTGCCTTTGAGATATTGCTTCATACATTTGCAGATATCTGTACGGATATCTATTTTTATCATATATTTTACATTTCCAGTTACCTCTGATACATGCATCTACATTGAGTCTGTGTGTCCAGGTATAAGAGTGCCCATTCATTTCCTTTCTATATATAATACTAGCAGAAGGACCCGGCTTTGCATGTGAATATTTCATCTATTTAATGTTGGCCCCACTCAGAAGGTGTTAATTAAATACTTATCTGTCACAGGGTTTCTTTGATATTCCTGTGGATAATTTATATGCTGAACCTGCTGTTATGAAATGGATTCGAGAAAACATCGCTGAATGGAAAACCTGTACCATAGTGTCACCAGATGCTGGTGGTGCCAAGAGGTGAGATAAAGAATAATATCATATTGGCTTAGTACTGTTATTTTGCATCTCACCATGGGCAACATTTGTATGGAGTTAGTGTGTTTTTTGTTTGTTTTTTGCAAGGCAAGTTGTACTTTCTAATGCCACCATTTTATATTGCATTAGATGTAGTTGTAAGCAGGAAAAAAAAATCTAAATAGGGTGGAATTGGGGAAAAAGTACCTAATTCCACCACGGTTTTACAGGCTTTTTAACGGCATTACCTATGCGATAAAAAATGAGCTGTGCTCTTTATTCTCCAGGGAGTACGAATTCAGCAGATAGGTCATCAGTATAAAAATCCTAGAAAACCCTTTTAAATTTAATAGTAATACCTGACATCACTATATCTTAAAATTACACCAGTATACAAAATGGCTCCATAAGAGTCCAAACTGTATATTCAAATAAATCTACCACACCAAATAAGACATATACACAGTACCATAATTCTCTAGAAATAACATTAAAACACGTGTCGGGGCCTGAACTACACTGGTCTGGATGAAGATATTTACACTATATTCCCTTATGTGTTTTTGCTTTCATACATGTTTTCTGCAGTACGTTAATATAGCCATATTACTTGAGGTGTGGGATTTTGGCCTACACCATGCTACTGCTGAAGGGAACCTATACATTGTTATTAGGGGAGAGTGTATCAACTTCGGATGAAACACTCGAAGGTGATTCACATAAAACTTAGTTCTAATACTGTACGGAGCAGGAGCTTTGTACAGTATTAGAATGTATTGGCTCCATTGAGCCGAAGTTATTGCAAGGTGCCACTTGGAACCGAACCAGAGTTCGGGAAATGGTTTATTACAGTACAAATTCATTTATTAAGTTATTGCGACTTTGCGAAGCTCCTGCTCCATACAGTATTAGAACGAAGTTTTATGCTAATTGACTTCAGATGTTTCATCCGAAGTCTATTCGCTCGTCACTAATTGTGATTAGAAGTGTTACATGTCCTGTGTAGTTCTAGTATTACATGATTACTGCCGCTATTGATATTTTAATGTTTGTAAAGGATATACTTGTAATGAATTGTGGTACAGTGTATGTGTCTGATTTGGTGTGGTAGATCTTAAAATTGTAAAAATTACACATTTGTGCTCTAATTCACTTGTGGGTAATCGGTTACTGTATTTTATTTTTTTTCCTTTTCCATCTAGAGTTACATCAATTGCTGACCGACTGAATGTTGACTTTGCTTTAATTCACAAGGAAAGGAAAAAAGCCAATGAAGTTGACCGCATGGTTCTTGTGGGTGATGTTAAAGATAAAGTGGCAATTCTTGTTGATGACATGGCAGACACCTGTGGAACCATCTGTCATGCGGCAGACAAGTGAGTGGCCTAGTATATTCGTATGGAACAAATGTTGCTCTGCAGCTCCAGCCTTAATGCTTCTGATGCCGTTACTGCATCAACAAACATTGTAATTTAATTTCTGCTATGCAGAACACCAGTGTTTAACGTTTAGGCCCCTTTCCAGGTTTCCACGCGGGTGCAACGCGGTGAACGCATAGCTCCCGCACTGAATCCTGACACTTTCATTTCATTGGGACTGTGTACATGAGCGATGTTTTTCACGCATCACTTGTGCGTTGAGTGAAAATCGCAGCCTGTTCTATATTCTGCGTTTTTCATGCAATGCAGGCCCCATAAAAATTAATGGGGCTGTGTGAAAATCACATAGCATCCGCAAGCGAGTGCGGATGTGATTTTTCACCCATGGTTGCTAAGGAGACGAGGGATGAGCGACCCGGGTTCCCTTTTACTTTATTATTTTCCTGTTCCCTTCATTCTCTGGGTCATTATGATTACAAAGAAACTAAATATGTTTAGGTTTTAGATGTTGAATACTGAAAATATAAATTACATTTTTTCTAAATCGCCATATTATGCCCCCATGATTTTTAGAGTTGTCTACTGAGTTGTGTGGGGGCTTTTTTTTTTTTTTTTTTTTTTTTTTTTTTTTTTTTTGGGGGGGATGATCTAGGTTTTATTGATACCATTTTGGAGTGTATATCTTTTTGAGAGTTACAGAAATCTTGTGATTGCTCAAAAGTTTGTGCAACAAAACATTGATTGTCCACTTTTTATAGATGCACCATCTTCAGGATAGATCATAAATATTAGATTAGCGAAGGGCAGACTGCGGACAACCCCGCCAATCAGCTGTTTGAAGAGAAAGCAGCGCATGTAGGACTTTGCTTGAATAGGAAGGAGCTGGCCCATTGAAGTGAATGGTGTTTAAGCTAGGATTAGGGTACTTGCATTATAGGAGGTGACGATGATGCAGGTGGTAAGCTGGGACGAGCTAATGAAACGGGGGGCGGTACTAGAACAGTTCATAAGGAAAGGTGTAGGGTAAAAAACAATACAAAAACCTCAAGTGTATGAACAGTATACTAATGGCAAAAGCCTGGCTAATATAGCCACAGAGATTCAAGTGACAAGCAGACCATATGTATGGGGCTGAGCTGTGCCTAGCCAGCGTCACCGATTTATGGCGTCATCACAGAACTGTACAGCCTCTTCAGACAGCTAATTGGCAGGGGGGCCTAGACTCGGACCCCTGCTGATCTGATATTAATAACCTTTCTTGGAGATAGGCCATCAAAATCCCAGAGAACCTCTTTTAATTAGTTTTGGGGAATTAAAAAATATATATCCGATCACTCCTGTTGATATTACATTGCTGCATACATACTGTGCTTAAAATTATTATGATTTATACTTACACTGAGATTGCTTTGTCTCTGGGCTTAAAACTATCCACACTTCAAACAAAATATTATTTTTGTTAATATGCTTTACATGTTTGTAGTAATGTGAGAATTTACTGTCTTGCTTATCTTGTAGACTTTTATCTGCTGGAGCCACCAAAGTGTATGCAATCTTAACTCATGGTATATTTTCTGGCCCTGCTATTTCTCGGATTAATAATGCATGTTTTGAAGCTGTGGTGGTGACTAATACTATACCTCAAGAAGAAAAAATGAGACATTGTCCAAAAATTCAGGTATTTATATCTAACAGTAGAATTTCATTAAAAAAAAAGCAATCCTATTAACCACATTTTTCCTTGGTTGGACATTTATTGCAGACTGGTGGAAATTCATTAGTTGGAATTGTAAAGGAATGGTGCAATATAAGAATAGATTATCCAGAATGTTGTTGCATGGGGAATTGTCACAGGTTAAGGGGAAGGGAAAACATCAAATACACATCACATCGAATAGACAACAATCTAGGCCTCAAAAGCTAAGGAAGAGGGATGGCGACCGCCTAGTAATTTCTAGGTCTTAACCTAACTCCTGCCAGTATGAGCAGAGCCTGATGGTGGAAATACTCATACACTGGATACTTAAAGCCCTGCTAAAACTGACGAGCCCTAGGATAGGTAGAAGGGGATGAGACTGCTGGTTTCTTCCAGAATGAAGAAACCTGCGTTTCCCTGAGGCCTAGAAACAACACACACCAGATAATGGGAAACAGCGAAGGCAACAAGTACTTAGCTTAGAGATGAATGGAGAAGCGGGAGATCCAAGACAAACCAGCACTAGCAACTCCTAGCAGAAACTATCAACTGCATGGTCAGCAGTGTGAGGTGGATCTAAATAGAGCCTCATCATTGACGAGCGACACCTGAGTAAAGGTGAGGAAAACAGAGACCTGTCAGCCTCATGTGCAGCAAGTCTATTCGATCTTCTCACCTCTCACAGGAGGGACCGTGACATTTACTCTTTTTTGAGACTTACCATTTCCAGTTTTGTTCTATAAACTGGAAATATCCTATTGGTTTACTTTAAGTGTTTTCAGATCTAAGTCCTGATTCTGGTCCGGTATCTACCCAACGGGTGAAACGCATCGGATTGATGACATGATAAACACTGCATGTTTTTGCTATAATAAGAACTTTACAGCTATCTATAATCGGGATCGGTTTACGGTAGTGATATACAAACTTTGACTCTTATGTATTTCATCAATTTATTATTTTCTGTGTGTGTGTCTGTAATATATATTTATTATTGTGTGTGTGTGTGTGTGTGTAATCTCTCAGTCCTGATCAAAAGTTTGAGACCACTTGAAAAATGGCAAAAAATCATATTTAGCATGGCTGGATCTCAACAAGGTTCCAAGTAGAGCTTCAACATGTAACAAGAAGAAATGGGAGTGAGACAAAACATTTTTTGAGCATTTAATTTAATGAAAACAACGAATAAACTGAAACGGGCTGTTTTAAAGCTGATCAAAAGTTTAGGACCACATGCCTTTTAACCTCTTCAGGACACATGACGTACCGATACGTCATATGTTGTTCCGATCACTGCCGGCCGGCGGTGATCGGAACAAGATGCCTGCTCAAATCAACCTCTGCTAAATGCACGGGGGGTCCTGACTACCTGATCTATAAAACGGTCATGTTGCTTTCCCCAAACGGTGAACGCCATAAAAATAAAAAATTCTAATTATGATGAAATAGATATTTCTCGCCCATTTTCCTTGGGGGACACAGACCTTGGGTATAGCTCAGCTCCCTAGGAGGCGTGACACTAAGTAAAACTGTTAAGCCCCTCCTCCATCAGCTATACCCTCAGCCTGGAGATAGAGGCTACCAGTTTTAGCTTAGTGTCCAAGGAGGCAAGACACTCCCTGCTACTGCAGGGCTGTTTTCTCCTTGTTATTTTTACTTTTTCTACTAATTTTGTTATTTTATTTTTTTCCTAGGGATACCAGAGACGCATTGACCTCTCTGCTCTCCCGGGGTTGAGCTGCGCCAGTGCAAACTTATCTGCACTGCTGCCTCCCCCACAGAAGCAATAGGAGGATCTGGGCAGCAATGGCTCCCCTACATCCCGCCAGCTAGGGGGTCGCCCGCACGCCAAGCCCCTCTTCCAGCTTCCTGCCACTGCGGTGCCAGTGGCTGAAGGGGCGACCCTGCTGGAAAGGACTGAGGGTGAAGACGTCGGACGGTGAGATGGCTATTCCAGCCCATACCCCGTCCCTATCTGCAGCATCTACCCCTCTGGGTAAGGGGGGCACCCGTGGTCGCTCATTCTGAGCGCTCATCTGCAGGACAATGCAGCACAGCAGCATCCTCAGCACCCCCACGCCGTTCCCCCCCCCACGCTGCTATCTTTCTCCCCTCCCCCTCATTCGGGGCTGACTCCATTTTTCTCTTCTCTCTCTCCCCCTTCCCGCCGAGAACGGGGGGCGGGGCTTAGCGGTCCCGGCAGGGGGCGGGGCTTACGCGCGCGTCATTTTGGGGGCGGAGCTACGTTCTCCTTCACAGGAGACATTTCAAGCGCTGGAGGGGGCGGAGCTTGTTCCCCGCGCTTTCTGCTGAGGTTTCCCGCGCTTCCTCACTCCTGACAGGAAGCTGGGACACGGTGGGGGACTCTAACCTCCTGTGTACATCGCTCGGCTTCTGTGGGCGCTCTCTCTGCTGCTCTCTGCTGCTCACTGCTGTTCACTGCTTCTCTGCTGCTGCTGATCTGGGCCATCTCCTGACGTTCTTCTGAGGCACTGGTAGGACAGTTAACCCTCTCCTAACCCTCCTGGTCATAGCTGCTATAACCCTTTGTGGTCTCTATATTAGAGTACAACCACACTTCAGCATGTCAGATCCCACAGGTGCCCCCAAACCCTGGTACCATGCCTGTACCGCCTGTAAGGAACTTTTTCCGCGTGGGCAATCTGAGCCGCATTGCCTTGCATGTCAGGCCCCGGTGCAGGGCCCACTTCCCGCTGCGCCCCCCGGTGCCTCTGAACCCCCTGACTGGGCTAGGTCTCTGTCTCAGGCGGTGGAAAGCCTTACACACGTAGTGGGCCGTCTCGTGGATAGACCGCCTCTCCCGCAGGCTGCCACAATCCCTGTCGCACCCGCTGGGACTACCGTTTCTGCCGCCCCCACTGGTTCCCTGCCTCCCAGCGAATCTTCCAGGGCCCGGCATACTCAGAAACGTTCAAGGGTTGAGCGCACATCTTCTCCAGATGCTTCGCTCTCTCCGCCATGCGTGCGAGCTCAGTCAAGTCTATCCTCTCAGAGGGATACGCTTTCTGAGGGAGAACTGGCGGATTCGGACGTGGACATGGACTCAGAGCTTCCATCCAAATTGGCGTCCGCGGTGGGGCATCTTGTCACTAGCATCCGTGATACCTTTCAGCTACACGATGACCCCCCCAGCTCTGAACAGGCCGGCGTGTCCTTTCTCCGCCCCAAACAGGCCTCCAAGGTTTTTCCCATACACGCTGATTTTTCTTCTGTGGTATCCAAGGCTTGGACTCGGCCTAACGTCCGCTTTATTACACCCAAAAAGCTGGACATTTGTTATCCCTTTCCAGCGGATTCTGTGACCACGTGGACATCCTCGCCTAAGGTTGATCCTCCCGTGGCTCGCCTGTCCAAAAGCACTACTATTCCTGTACAGGACGGATCTTCCCTCCAGTCTGTTGAGGACCGTCGTACGGAATCCCTCTCCAAGGCCATATTTACTGCCTCTGGTTCGGCCCTTAGACCGGTCTTTGCCTCCGCCTGGGTTGGCAAAGCGGTCTCTGAATGGGGTTTGCAACTGGAACGGGAGTTAGGGTCGGACGTCCCTGTTCAGGACCTCCGTTCCTTAGCCCAACTAATTGTTCAGGCCGGAAAATTCGTCTGTGAGGCCTCCCTTGATGCGGGTGCCCTCATTGCCCGTTCCTCTGCCCTGGCAGTTTCTGTCAGGAGGGAACTCTGGCTGAAGGTTTGGGCGGCGGACGCCGCTTCCAAACGCTCTTTGGCCGGCCTACCATTCACGGGTTCCCGTCTGTTCGGAACCCGTCTGGACGAACTTATATCAGAGGCCACGGGTGGGAAGAGTACTCACCTCCCCCAGTCCAGGCCAATGGGCGCCCCCCGTGGTCGCGCTGGTTCGTCCCGTTTTCGGTCCTTTTCGCAAGCCCACCGGGTCTAGACCCGCGGCCAGTTCTTCTTCCTCTGGCCCAGCCCAGGATAGACGCAAGAAGCCGTTTTTTCGGACGCAACCTACCTGGCGCAAGTCCCAGCCTGCACGGGCTCCCACAGGCCAGCAGCCCTCTGCCTGAAGGTGCGCCCCCACCCACCCGGGTGGGGGGCCGCCTTCTCCTATTCAGGAACGTATGGCGGGCCCACATCTCAGACGCATGGGCGCTCGAGATTGTATCTTGCGGATACAAAATCGAATTTGCGTCCATTCCGCCGGACCGTTTCTTCCGATCCCGTCCTCCGCGAGATCCCGTACGAGTGGCCGCCTTCTTCGCGGCCATTCACTCTCTAATGGACAAGGGTGTCGTCGCCCCCGTGCCTCCGACGGAAAGGTTCAGGGGGTTCTACTCGAACCTCTTTGTGGTTCCCAAGAAGGAAGGCTCAGTGCGTCCGATCTTGGACCTAAAACGCCTGAACCGTTTTCTCCGACTGCAGAGATTCCGGATGGAGTCTCTCAGGTCCGCAGTGGCCTCCCTGGAAAGAGGGGATTTCATGGCCTCAATCGACATTCAGGATGCATACCTCCACGTTCCGGTTGCTCCATGTCATCACCGCTTCATGCGCTTCGCGGTGGGGGACGATCACTTCCAATTCGTCGCCCTTCCCTTTGGTCTGGCGACGGCTCCTCGAGTGTTCACCAAGGTCCTGGCCCCTGTCTTGGCCCTTCTACGTTCAAGAAGTGTTTTTCTTCTCCCATACTTGGACGACATCCTGGTCAAGGCACCCTCCTTCTCTCAGACATCCCGCAGTGTGGAACTCACTCTGGAGACCCTGACGCGGTTCGGTTGGATTATCAACCACCCCAAATCTTCCCTTACCCCCTCCAGACGGCTGATCTTCCTGGGGATGCTCCTGGATACAGAGTTGGCGGAGGTCCGCCTTCCGTCGGACAAGCGTCTGGCCCTTCGCGGGTCGGTTCGCAGTCTCCTCCGTCATCACCGCCCTTCCCTCAGATCCAGCATGCGGTTGTTAGGAAAGATGGTTGCCTGTTTCGAAGCGGTGCCGTTCGCACAATTCCGATCCCGCACCTTTCAGAGGGCAATTCTGTCGGCCTGGGACAAATCACCGAGGAGTCTGGACAGGACCTTTCTTCTGCCTCCCCTGGCTCGGGCTTCCCTCGGCTGGTGGTTGCATATCCCTCTAAGGGGGAAGTCCTTCCTTCCACTGAACTGGCTGGTGATTACCACAGATGCCAGCTTACGGGGGTGGGGGGGGGTTTTCCCTCCCCGGTCCGTCCAGGGCGTTTGGTCTCTATCGGAGTCCAGACTTCCAATCAATATTCTGGAACTGAGGGCGATTCTTCTGTCCCTCAGACACTGGACCCATCTGCTGAGGGGCCACCCTGTTCGGATCCAATCGGACAATGCCACGGCTGTGGCATACATAAACCATCAGGGAGGCACTCGCAGCGATGCAAGAGGTGACCCTCATTCTCCTCTGGGCGGAGACGCACGTGCCGGCCTTATCTGCGATTTACATCCCGGGGGTGGACAACTGGGCGGCGGATTTCCTCAGCCGGTCCACCATCGACCCGGGAGAATGGTCCCTGCACCCAGAGGTGTTCGAAGCCCTTTGTCTTCGCTGGGGTCGCCCCGACGTGGACCTCATGGCCTCCAAATTCAACCACAAGGTCCCCCTATACCTGGCCAGGGCACGGGACCCGAAGGCATACGGCGCCGACGCGCTCGTCCTTCCGTGGCGCGAATTCTCCCTTCTGTACGTCTTTCCTCCTTTTCCCCTCCTGCCACGGGTTCTTCGGAGGATCGCGGCAGAGGGCGTCCCCGCGATTCTAATCGCCCCGGATTGGCCCCGCCGGTCTTGGTACGCCGACCTAATGTTGCTGTTGGCAGACGCACCGTGGCCACTGCCCTCCAGGGAAGACCTTCTCTCTCAGGGACCGATCTTCCACGAGCATTTAGGCTCGCTACGTTTGACGGCGTGGCTATTGAGACCGCCGTCTTAACGCGACGGGGTTTCTCCGCGGACGTAGTCCGCACCATGATCCGGGCTCGTAAGCCCGTATCCTCTAGGATCTACTATCGGGTTTGGAGGTCCTATCTGGGGTTCTGTGAGTCCCGGAGCATCCCACCTCTCCGGTTTTCTCTTCCCACAATCCTGTCCTTCCTCCAGTCGGGTCTGGACCTGGGGCTGTGCCTCAGTTCTCTGAAGGGTCAGATTTCGGCGCTGTCTATTCTTCTCCAGCGTCCCCTGGCCCCTCTAGGGCCAATTAAGACCTTCTTACAAGGGGTGGCTCACTCTGTTCCGCCGTACCGCCCTCCAGTTCCTTCCTGGGACCTGAATGTGGTGCTCTCGGCGCTCCAATCAGCCCCCTTCGAGCCTTTACGGGAGGTCTCCCTTCGCCTTCTGTCCTGCAAGGTCATCTTTCTTGTGGCCGTCACGTCTCTCCGACGGGTGTCGGAGTTAGCGGCTCTTTCTTGCTCCGAACCTTTCCTGATCTTCCACCAGGATAAGGTTGTGCTTCGGCCTGTCCCGACTTTCCTGCCAAAGGTGGTCTCCGCCTTTCACATCAATGAGGACATCGTCCTTCCGTCGCTCTGTCCCTCTCCTTCCCACCCCAGAGAACGGGAACTGCACCGTCTGGATGTGGTCAGGGCGTTGAGGATTTACTTGGAGGTCACCGGGTCCTTTCGGCGCACGGACTCCCTGTTTGTGGTTCCGGAGGGTTCGCGCAGAGGGTTGGCGGTCTCCAAGGTGGCTATTGCCCGTTTCATTAAACTGGCGGTGTCTGAGGCTTATCGAGCCAAGGGCAGACCTCCGCCTTTCGGCGTCACTGCTCATTCCACCAGAGCAGTCGGAGCTTCCTGGGCGCAGAGGCATCGGGCCTCGGCTGAACAGTTGTGCAAAGCAGCCACTTGGTCCTCTCTGCACACTTTCACAAAGTTCTATAGGGTGCATACGCATGCATCAGCGGATGCTGCTTTGGGCCGCCTGGTTTTGCAGGCAGCGGTTTCCTGATGCTCTGGTGGTGTTCCGCCTTGGGTTTGTGGTCCCTCCCTTCTTGGACTGCTCTTGAACGTCCCAAGGTCTGTGTCCCCCAAGGAAAATGGGCGAGAAAAGGAGATTTTTGTATAACTTACCAGTTAAATCTCTTTCTCGCTCTTCCTTGGGGGACACAGCACCCACCCTTCTGTGTTTGGTTACAGGGTTATGGTCTGGCGCCCCGTTGGGTTGCTGGCTGGTTGTTTCCGTTATTGGTTGTTATCCTTTCACTACTTGGACACGCAACTGGTAGCCTCTATCTCCAGGCTGAGGGTATAGCTGATGGAGGAGGGGCTTAACAGTTTTACTTAGTGTCACGCCTCCTAGGGAGCTGAGCTATACCCAAGGTCTGTGTCCCCCAAGGAAGAGCGAGAAAGAGATTTAACTGGTAAGTTATACAAAAATCTCCTTTTTGCCCACCTTACTTCCCAAGGTAATAAAAGTGATCAAAAAAGTCGCATGTACGCCAAAATTGTAACAATCAAACCATCATCTCATCCCGCAAAAATCATGGCCTACCCAAGATAATCGCCAAAAAACTGAAAAAACTATGGCTCTCAGACTATGGAAACACTAAAACATGATTTTTTTTTTTGTTTCAAAAATGAAATCATTGTGTAAAACTGACATAAATAAAGTATATAAAAATCACATGACCTAACCCCTCAGATGACCACCGTAAAAAAAAACTGGTGTTAAAAAAAAAAAAGCCATTTTTTTGGTCATCTTACGTCACAAAGTGTAATAGCAAGCGATCAAAAAGTCATATGCACCCCAAAGTGCCAATCAAACCGACATCTCATCCTGCAAAAAATGAGACCCTACTTAAGATAATCGCCCAAAAACTGAAAAAACTATGGCTCTTAGACTATGGAGACACTAAAACATTTTTTTTTTGTTTTAAAAATGAAATCATTGTGTAAAACTTACATAAATAAAAATTGTATATATATTAGGTATCGCCGCGTCCGTGATAACCTGCTCTATAAAATTACCACATGATCTAACCTGTCAGATGAATGTTGTAAAAACAAAAACAAAAAAACTGTGCCAAAAAAGCTATTTCTTGTTACCTGGCTGCACAAAAAGTGTAATATAGAGCAACCAAAAATCATATGAACCCTAAACTAGTACCAACAAAACTGCCACCCTATCCCGTAGTTTCTAAAATGGGGTCACTTTTTTGGAGTTTCTACTCTAGGGGTGCATCAGGGGGGGCTTCAAATGGGACATTGGTGTAAAAAAAAAACAAAAAAAAAAAAACCTGTCCAACAAAATCTGCCTTCCAAAAACCGTATGGCATTCCTTTCCTTCTACGCCCGGCCGTGTACCCGTAGAGCAGTTTACGACCACATATGGGGTGTTTCTGTAAGCTACAGAATCAGGGCCATAAATAAGTTTTATTTAGCTGTTAACCCTTGCTTTGTAACTGGAAAAAAAATAATAAAATGGAAAATCTGACAAAAAAGTGCAATTTTGAAATTGTATCTATTTTTCATTAAATCTTGTGCAACACCAAAAGAGTTAACAAAGTTTGTAAAATCAGTTTTGAATACCTTGAGGGGTGTAGTTTCTTAGATGGGGTCACTTTTATGGAGTTTCTACTCTAGGGGTGCCATCAGGGGGGCTTCAAATGAGACATGGTGTAAATAAACCAGTCCAGCAAAATCTTTCTTCCAAAAACCATACGGCGCACCTTTCACTCTACGCCCCGCTGTGTGGCCGTACAGTACTTTACGGCCACATATGGGGTGTTTCTGTAAACGGCAGAGTCAGGGCAATAAAGATAGTCTTGTTTGGCTGTTAACCCTTGCTTTGTTAGTGGAAAAAAATTGTGAAAATTAGGCAAAAAAATGAAATTCTCAAATTTCATCCCCATTTGCCGATAACTCTTGTGCAACACCATAAAGGGTTAACGAAGTTTGTAAAATAAGTTTGGAATACCTTGAGGGGTGTAGTTTATAGAAAGGAGTCATTTTTGGGTGGTTTCTATTATGTAGCCTCGCAAAGTGACTTCAGACCTGTAGTGGTCCCTAAAAATTGGGTTTTTGTAAATTTCTGAAAAATTTTCAAGATTTGCTTCTAAACTTCTAAGCCTTGTAACATCCCCAAAAAATAAAAGATCATTCCCCAAATAATTCAAACATGAAGTAGACATATGGGGAATCTAAAGTCATCACAATTTTTTTGGGTATTACTATGCATTACAGAAGTAGAGAAACTTTGAAATTTGCAAGTTTTTCCCAATTTTTGGTCAATTTTTTTTTTTTTTTTACGCAAAAAATAATTTTTTTGACTTCATTTTAACAGTCATGAAGTACAATATGTGACGAAAAAACAATCTCAGAATGGCCTGGATAAGTCAAAGGGTTTTAAAGTTATCAGCACTTAAAGTGACACTGGTCAGATTTGCAAAAAAATGCCCTGGTCCTTAAGGGGAAATAAGGCTGTGTCCCTAAGGGGTTAAAAGGCCAAATCTGTGCAAAGATGTGGATTCATTGTCATTTTCTGTCAGGTAGACACATGTTGTGATGGCAAAGGCTAATAAACTCTCCCTTTTTGAACATGGTCGGCTTGTTGAACTGCATAAGCAGGGTCCCTCACAGTGCACCATCGCTGCTGAGGTAAGAAGCAGTAAGACAGTCATTTGAAATTTCTTAAATTCTTAAATGATCCTGAGGGTTATGGAACAAAAAAGTAAAGTGGAAGACCCAAAAAATTTAATCAGCACTGAGCCGGAGGATCCAGTTGGCTGTCCGTCAAGACAGTGGACGATCCTCGACCCAAATTAAGGCCCTTACTGGTGCTGACTGAAGCCCCATAACCATCAGACGGCATCTGAGACTGAAGGGCTTCAAAAACAAAAAACGTCTTCAAAGACCTTGAACACCACAGAACTGCTCGTTTGGACTTTGCAAGAGAGCACCAAACATGGGACATTTAAAAGGTGAAAGAAAGTTTTATTCTCTGAGAAAAAATTTAACCCTGAAGGTTTCCAATGTTACTGGCATGACAAGCAGATCCCACCTGAGATGTTTTCTACGCGCCACAGTGGAGGGGCGCTATAATGGTCTGGGGTGTTTTTTCCTTCAGTGGAACAATGAAGCTTCAGGAAGTGCATGGGCGTCAAATGGCCGTTGGCTATGTCCAGATGTTGCAGAGAGCATTCCTCATGACTGAGGGCCCTCGTGTTTGGTAACGACTGGGTTTTTCAACAGGACAACGCTACAGTACACAATGCCCGCAGGACAAGGGACTTCTTCCAGAAGAATAGCATCACTCTTTTGGCCCATCCTGTGTGTTCCCCCTGATCTAAATCGAATTGAGAACCTTTGGGGATGGATGGCAAGGGAAGTTTACAAAAATGGACAACAGTTTCAGACAGTAGATGGCCTTCGGGCGGCCGTCTTCACCACTTGGAGAAATGTTCCCACTCACCTCATGGAAACGCTTGCATCAAGTATGCCGTAACGAATTTTGGAAGTGATAAACAATAACGGCGGAGCTACTCATTACTCAGTTCGTTTGGAAGTTGGATTTCTGCTTTTGGGGGGGGGGGGGGTTATTTTTTTTATATATTTTTTTTGGGAGGTGTGGTCCTAAACTTTTGATCAGCTGAAAAACAGCCTGTTTCAGTTTTATTCGTTTTTATTAAATTAAATGCTCAAAATTTTTTGTCTCACTCCCATTTCTTCTTGTTGCATATTGAAGTTTTACTTGGAACCTTGTTCAGATCCAGCCATGCTAAATAGGATTTTTTTTTTGCCATTTTTCAAGTGGTCTTAAACTTTTGATCAGGACTGTATAATGGGTTGGAGTGCTGCCTATTGTTTGGATATACTAAATTGGAGAAAAGATTGTCCACCTTTTTCAGAGGACTTGCACCCTGACTACTCTTTTATTTATATATTTTTTTCCTGTGCTGCTGTTGAGTGTGTGTGTGTGTGTGTGTGTGTGTGTGTGTGTGTGTATATGTGTGTGTGTGTATATATATATATATATATATATATATATATATATATATATATATATATATATATATTCTATATCTAAGAGAGAGAAAATAATAAATTGATAAAATACATACAGTACAGACCAAAAGTTTGGACACACCTTCTCATTGAAAGAGTTCTTTATTTTCATGACTATGAAAATTGTAGATTCACACTGAAGGCATCAAGACTATGAATTAACACGTGGAATTATATACATAACAAAAGTGTGAAAACTGAAAATGTCATATTTTAGGTTCTTCAAAGTAGCCACCTTTTGCTTTGATTACTGCTTTGCGCACTCTTGGCATTTTCTTGATGGCCTTCAAGAGGTAGTCACCTGAAATGGTTTTCACTTCACAGGTGTGCACTGTCAGGTTTAATAAGTGGGATTTCTTGCCTTTATAAATGGGGTTGGGACCATCAGTTGCGTTGTGAAGTCAGGTGGATACACAGCTGATAGTCCTACTGAATAGACTGTTAGCTGCTTTTTTCTTGCCATAATACAAATTCTAAGTAAAGAAAAACGAGTGGCCATCATTACTTTAAGAAATGAAGGTCAGTCAGTCCGAACAATTGGGAAAACTTTGAAAGTGTCCCCAAGTGCAGTCACAAAAACCATCAAGCACTACAAAGAAACTGGCTCGCATGCGGACCGCCCCAGGAAAGAAAGACCAAGAGTTACCTCTGCTGTGGAGGATAAGTTCATCTGAGTCACCAGCCTCAGAAATCGCAGGTTAACAGCAGCTCAGATTAGAGACCAGCTCAATGCCACACAGAGTTCTAGCAGCAGCAACACATCTCTAGAACAACTGTTAAGAGGAGACAGTGTGAATCAGGCCTTCATGGTAGAATATCTGCTAGGAAACCACTGCTAAGGACAGGCAACAAGCAGGAGAGACTTGTTTGGGCTAAAGAACACAAGGAATTGACATTAGACCAGTGGAAATCTGTGCTTTGGTCTGATGAGTCCAAATTTGAGATATTTGGTTCCAACCACAGTGTCTTTGTGCGACGCAGAAAAGGTGAACGGATGGACTCTACATGCCTGGTTCCCACCGTGAAGCATGGAGGAGGAGGTGTGATGGTGTGGGGGTGCTTTGTTGGGGATTTATTCAAAATTGAAGGCATACTGAACCAGCATGGCTACCACAGCATCTTGCAGCGGCATGCTATTCAATCCGGTTTGCGTTTAGTTGGACCATCATTTATTTTTCAACAGGACAATGACCCCAAACACACCTCCAGGCTGTGTAAGGGCTATTTGACCATGAAGGAGAATGATGGGGTGCTGCGCCAGATGACCTGGCCTCCAGTCACCGGACCTGAACCCAATCGAAATGGTTTGGGGTGAGCTGGACCGCAGAGTGAAGGCAAAAGGGCCAACAAGTGCTAAGCATCTCTGGGAACTCCTTCTTCAAGACAGTTGGAAGACCATTTCAGGTGACTACCTCTTGAAGCTCATCAAGAGAATGCCAAGAGTGTGCAAAGCAGTAATCAAAGCAAAAGGTGGCTACTTTGAAGAACCTAGAATATGACATTTTCAGTTGTTTCTCACTTTTTTGTTATGTATATAATTCGACATGTGTTAATTCATAGTTTTGATGCCTTCAGTGTGAATCTACAATTTTCATAGTCATGAAAATAAAGAACTCGTTGAATGAGAAGGTGTGTCCAAACTTTTGGTCTGTACTGTAAGTATCACTACCGTAAACCTATCCCGATTATATATATATATATAGCTGTAAAGTTGATATTATAGCAAAAACATGCCGTGTTATCATGTCATGATCCCGATGCGTTTCACCCATACATAGTTGTAAAATAATGGGGCCATCCTAGGGCGCTCAGGAGGATCCTGATACAGGATCACCCCTATCGGGGCAGTCATTCCGTGCTTAGGCAGGGCATTATAGAGTTTGGGGCCAGTTTGAGGGTCAGCGCCTATAGGATAGGATATTTGGCCTGCATCTGCCTATCAGTGTCCCCATGTGCACAGGATTCTCATTTTAAATCAATATATATGTTTTTTCATTGTTTTCTTTATCACTAGGGTTATTTGTTTTTATTTTTAATGATCTATAATAAAGGCCATGTTTTAGGGGTGGTAGTCTGTGACTGCTAATAATTATATATACCACCTGTCATAATATTATACCCACAGACTGGTTTCTGTCTGAACTGTGAGTCCAGCAGTTTAACATGGTCAAACCTACTGACAGATGCCCTTTACTATTTAACTTTTTAACTAGGTGGTGGAGCAGGTTTTTATAAAGAGTAAATACCACTTTTCAGCAGGTTTTTGTTGCCCCCTAATGGGCAGAATACTATAGTCTGCACTATTCGGTTCTGCAGCCTCAATATAAAGTCATTGGCAACCATTTTGGATCTGTTTCTGAATCGAAACATATCTGTCACCTTACCTCCCACTACTTATATCAAAGGGAACCCAATATTAAAACGACTTATCAGCAGGATCAACACTATTAAACCAGACATACTGTTTGTTAGTTGATCCTTCAATTTAAATTATAACTAGATGGTGAGAATCCACTGTGCTGTTCCAGAGATAACTGCATTTAATTCCTTATGCGATGATTTTTGCCATCCAGGTATCCTTTTAATCGGCAGGATCAACTGTAAAAGGCAGTTTGCCTGGTTTAATAGGGTTGATGCTGGTAATGCGTCTTGAGACAACATCTTCAATAATAACATTGGTGCTTTTTTATTTCATAGTGCATGTCTGTCTTTGTGGCTCAGTGTGTTCTTATATACCGTTGGCTATTGTACCACAAAATTATCTTTAGAGTAGTTCATCAATATAAGATTAGTGGTGGTCCGACTCCCAGCACCCCCACCGATGAGCTGTATGAAGAGGCAGTGGTGCTCCGGTCAGCGTAGTGGCCTCCTCACAGAATACCAAGCAACAGTGCTTATATTGTATTGCACCTCTGATCCATTCACTTGAATGGGTCTTTGCTGCAAATAGGCCAGCGGAGTCACATTAATCTGTCACATGGCTTTTCTTGTTTGAAGGTACATGGGCTGTGGCTTCACATGAGCTTGTGTTAGTGCAGAAACAGAATATATTGCAGTAATTTGTGGTCCAGACCTTGTTTTTTTTTTCTCATCTGTGTTGTGCAGTCCTATGAAATATCTGTATACCTGACTATTCTCCTTGTTTACCACCTTCTCAACAGGTCATAGACATCTCTATGATCTTGGCTGAAGCAATTCGCCGGACACACAATGGAGAGTCGGTCTCTTACCTGTTCAGCCATGTTCCTTTATAGCACCCTCACTAGCTGATGTTTTCCTTCTCTCTGGTCCCTTAAGTACATCTAATAGGGGCACAATGTAATCGGCTGATAATTTCATCATTTACCATTCCTAATTTGCAACGTTTCCATCTTGTGAAAGAAACGGGAATGGTATTCATTCTGCTGGAAGAGGCCCACTTGCCGACTGTAGCTGTATTTCATTGGAAGGCACGAAGAGTCCATCCTTTTAATTTTATTTGTGTATTTTAATGAAGAACTTTGTTACAAATTGCCACTTTGTGAATGAAGACAGAAAGACGACTGTTTGGTTTTCTTTACCCTATTTTTGCTGGTTTGTTTCTGTGGTGTGTTTTTTTTTTTTTTTTTTTTTTTTTTTTTTTATAATAAAGAAAGCTTTCAGGTCTGCCACTGGTGACGTATGACCTGGATGCTATCAAGATGTCATTTATTTTCTCTTATTGAGCGGCGAAATGCTTCTCAAGACAAGCCAACCAACATCCTGTGGGAGGGGATGAGGTATATTATGGTTTACTAGGCCCTGTAAGTGATGAAGGATCACTGAATGCTGCTGTATTACATCACTTTCTTTTTTTTTTTTTTTAACTAAAGTCCAGTTTTTTTGGCTGTATACATTTCTTATGTGGATTAAACAGTGAAATATTAAATCATTGTGTTAGTCCATTTGTACACATTAGACTAACATCACAAATCCTTTTTTTTTTGGGGGGGGGGGGGTCTTAACTGTAGAAGACAGTTCTTCCATTTGGTGGGAATGGTTTGAATAAATGAGCAAAAATGAGTTTCAAAAAAGGTTGCCTACACTAGAAAGCATCAAATCATATGTATCCAACATGGCTCTTGTCCTTTTTAATGGCATAATTGCACCGCAGAAACTATCCTTTTACCAGTACATTGCCTATGAAAGTAGAAAAAATGTGTAGACACAGGAATTCTGCTTCATGCACATGGTTATACATGTGCAGTGGGACAGTAACATGCTCTCCTTTTTTTGTGTCGCAGCTTTACTCTCCTTTATACACACCAGCGGAACAAGTAAACTTTTTATTCTGCTTTCAGAATATTGCATCTAGAATAAAGAGGCGGCTATTATTTGAAAGTTGATATTTCTGCACACCAGAAATTGCTTCCTGCTGATTTGACTGAAAAACACATGAACTTTTGGGTAGGCTGACTAGAACAGTGGCCAGAACTTGCCCAGTATCTGCTTTCTTACACAGCTTCTAGTGTTGCCTTGGTGAATGGTGACACCCAAACGGTCCAAGTTGTCTTCTGCCAGTGTCCAAAACATCACTTTTTTGTAAAAATGAACTAAGGGCTCTTTCACACTTGCGTTGTCCGGATCCGGCGTGTACTCCACTTGCCGGAATTACAAGCCGGATCCGGAAAAACGCAAGTGAACTCAAAGCATTTGAAGACGGATCCGTCTTCAAAATGCGTTCAGTGTTACTATGGCAGCCAGGACGCTATTAAAGTCCTGGTTGCCATAGTAGTAGTGGGGAGCGGGGGAGCAGTATACTTACAGTCCGTGCGGCTCCCGGGGCGCTCCAGAATGACATCAGAGCGCCCCATGTGCATGGATGACGTGCCATGTTATCACGTCATCCATGCGCGTGGGGCGCCCTGACGTCACTCTGGAGCGCCCCGGGAGCCGCACGGACGGTAAGTATGCTGCTTCCCCGCTCCCCACTACACTTTACCATGGCTGCCAGGACTTTAGCGTCCCGGCAGCCATGGTAACCATTCAGAAAAAGCTAAACGTCGGATCCAGCAATCCGCCTCCGGACCGCCTAACGCAGATGTGCGGTCTGGAGGCGGCAGCCCTGCGCAGAGTGACGCATATACACGTCATCTCGCGAGAGACGAGATTTCCTGTGAACGCGCGCATTCACAGGAACTGAAGGTAAGCGAGTGGATCTCCAGCCTGCCAGCGGCGATCGCTCGCTGGCAGGCTGGAGATGTGATTTTTTTTTTTAACCCCTAACAGGTATATTAGACGCTGTTTTGATAACCGCATCTAATATACCTGCTACCTGGTCCTCTGGTGGTCCCTTTTGTTTGGATCGACCACCAGAGGACACAGGCAGCTCAGTAAAGTACCACAAAACACTACACTACACCCCCCCCCCCCCCCCCCCCGTCACTTATTAACCCCTTATGAACCCCTGATCACCCCATATAGACTCCCTGATCACCCCCCCTGTCAGGCTCCGTTCAGACGTCCGTATGATTTTTACGGATCCGCAAAACACATACGGACGTCTGAATGGAGCCTTACAGGGGGGTGATCAATGACAGGCAGGTGATCACCCATATAGATTCCCTGATCACCCCCCTGTAAGGCTCCATTCAGACGTCCGTATGATTTTTACGGATGCATGGATCGGATCCGCAAAACGCATACGGACGTCTGAATGAAGCCTTACAGGGGGGTGAACAATGACAGGGTGGTGATCACCCCATATAGACTCCCTGATCACCCCCTTGTCATTGATCACCCCCTGTAAGGCTCCATTCAGACATTTTTTTTTTTTGGCCCAAGTTAGCGGACATTTTTTTGTTTTTGTTTTTTCTTACAAAGTTTCATATTCCACTAACTTGTGTCAAAAAATTAAATCTCACATGAACTCACCATACCCCTCACGGAATCCAAATGCGTAAAAATTTTTGGACATTTATATTCCAGACTTCTCACGCTTTAGGGCCCCTAAAATGCCAGGGCAGTATAAATACCCCACATGTGACCCCATTTTGGAAAGAAGACACCCCAAGGTATTCCATGAGGGGCATATTGAGTCCATGAAAGATTGAAATTTTTGTCCCAAGTTAGCGGAAAGGGAGACTTTGTGAGAAAATACAAAAAAAATATCAATTTCCGCTAACTTGTGCCAAAAAAAAAAGAAAATAATTCTATGAACTCGCCATGCCCCTCATTGAATACCATGGGATGTCTTCTTTCCAAAATGGGGTCACATGTGGGGTATTTATACTGCCCTGGCTTTTTAGGGGACCGAAAGCGTGAGAAGAAGTCTGGGATCCAAATGTCTAAAAATGCCCTCCTAAAAGGAATTTGGGACGCTTTGCGCATCTAGGCTGCAAAAAAGTGTCACACGTCTGGTATCGCCGTACTCAGGAGAAGTTGGGCAATGTGTTTTGGGGTGTCATTTTACATATACCCATGCTGGGTGAGAGAAATATCTTGGTCAAATGCCAACTTTGTATACAAAAAAAATGGGAAAAGTTGTCTTTTGCCAAGATATTTCTCTCACCCAGCACACATTCCAAAGAGCACCTTTAGGATTTCACAGGTCATTTTTTTTTACACATTTTGATTTCAAACTACTTGCCACACATTAGGGCCCCTAGAATGCCAGGGCAGTATAACTACCCCACAAGTGACCCCATTTTGGAAAGAAGACACCCCAAGGTATTCCGTGAGGGGCATGGCGAGTTCCTAGAATTTTTTATTTTTTGTCACAAGTTAGCGGAAAATGATGATTTTATTTTTTCTTACAAAGTCTCATATTCCACTAACTTGTGACAAAAAATTCTAGGAACTCCCCATGCCCCTCATGGAATACCTTGGGGTGTCTTCTTTCCAAAATGGGGTCACTTGTGGTGTAGTTATACTGCCCTGGCAATTTAGGGGCCCAAATGTGTGAGAAGTACTTTGCAATCAAAATGTGTAAAAAATGGCCTGCGAAATCCAAAAGGTGCACTTTGGAATATGTGCCCCTTTGCCCACCTTGGCTGCAAAAAAGTGTCACACATGTGGTATCACCGTACTCAGGAGAAGTTGGGCAATGTGTTTTGGGGTGTCATTTTACATATACCCATGCTGGGTCAGATAAATATCTTGGTCAAATGCCAACTTTGTATAAAAAAATGGGAAAAGTTGTCTTTTGCCAAGATATTTCTCTCACCCAGCATGGGTATATGTAAAATGACACCCCAAAACACATTGCCCAACTTCTCCTGAGTACGGCGATACAAGAAGTGTGACACTTTTTTGCAGCCTAGGTGGGCAAAGGGACCCACATTCCAAAGTGCACCTTTCGGATTTCACCGGTCATTTTTTACACATTTTGATTGCAAACTACTTCTCACACATATGGGCCCCTAAATTGCCAGGGCAGTATAACTACCCCACAAGTGACCCCATTTTGGAAAGAAGACACCCCAAAGTATTTTTGTGATAGGCATAGTGAGTTCATGGAGGTCTTTATTTTTTGTCACAAGTTAGTGGAATATGAGACTTTGTAAGAAAAGAAAATCATCATTTTCCGCTAACTTGTGACAAAAAAAAAAAACTTCCATGAACTCACTATGCCCATCAGCGAATACCTTAGGGTGTCTACTTTCCGAAATGGGGTCATTTGTGTTTTTTTTTTTTTAACTATCTGTGCATTGTAGAACCTCAGGAAACATGACAGGTGCTCAGAAAGTCAGAGCTGCTTCAAAAAGCGGAAATTCACATTTTTGTACCATAGTTTGTAAACGCTATAACTTTTACCCAAACCATTTTTTTTTTTTTATCAAAGACATGTAGAACAATAAATTTAGCGAAAAATTTATATATGGATGTTGTTGTTTTTTTGCTAAATTTTACAGACGAAAGTGAAAAATGTCTTTTTTTTTTTTTGCAAAAAAATCCTTAAATTTCGATTAATAACAAAAAAAGTAAAAATGTCAGCAGCAATGAAATACCACCAAATGAAAGCTCAATTAGTGAGAAGAAAAGGAGGTAAAATTCATTTGGATGGTAAGATGCATGACCGAGCAATAAACGGTGAAAGTAGTCTAGTGCAGAAGTGTAAAAAGTGGCCTGGTCATTAAGGGTGTTTCAGCTAGGGGGGGTTAAAGTGGTTAAATGTATATAACTAAATTAGTACATACTGTATATCAACTAATGATTTAATACCTTGTGCAATCCATCTCTAAAAGGAGATGTTAGGATTAATATGCCTAATGTAGTTGTATATCTGATAATTCCAGTCTGGCTCAACATCTTCCTCCTTGAGTCAGCCTCCACACATTAAAGTGGTTTTTTTGGAGTTTTATACTGATGTCCTATCCTCTGGATAGGTCATCAATATCTGATCAGTGGTGGTCTGACATCCGGGACCCTCGCTCATCAGCTGTTTTAAGAATGTAACAGACCTTCTCACAGTTTACCAATCAGAGCGCTGTACATTGTATAGAGGCCAACGAATGTGATGTCACATGGCCTAGGGAAAGCTGAGAGAAAGCTGTGGCACTGCTGACTGGTGGGGGTCCCGGGTGTAGTGATGGACGAACATTGGCCGGGGCGGCTCGCGAACCGCAAGTTTGCGGCAGGCCCCATTCACTTTAAAGACAGGTGAAGCTGGAATACCTCACAAATAGTCCCACAACACGGACAGTGACATACCAGATGTATTATCCGAATTTGCGATCTCAATTACAGAGGGAAACATTTTTTCTCCCCACAGCATTTAAAGGGGTTGTCCCACAGAAAATATTTTTTCAAACCAGCATCTGGGTCTGAATACTTTTGTATTTATATGTAATTAAAAAGTTACCATAGCCACAAAGTTATTCAATAAAATGTATCTGTGTAGCGCCACCTGCTCTTTGTTTTTTTCTTATTTCTTTGACCTACTCACTGAGATGGCCGCACATGCTCAGTTTCATCCTTCAACTGGCCCCTGAGCTGGGATAGCGAGAGCCAGGACACGCCCCCTTAGCTGCAGCAGAGAAGACACTCCCTTTGAGCTGCCTTCTTGATATCAATCTAGCAGAGCATTGAATTGGGAGATCTCTGGATCCATGTGAGGTACAGGGCTGGTTCTAGCTTTGTTAGAAAGAGGTTGTCATGTACTATATGATGTCTGATTTGACTTATTTTACATTAGTCATGGGATAACCCCTTTAAGGATAAAACAGGGTCAGTGTCTACCTGCTTCCACCTCAGAGGATCACACAAATGTGTTTACAGTCACTCCAATAGCTGTAGAATGGTAGAACATGTCCTATTCTTGTCAGTTTTGTGGACAAGGATTGGACATTTCTACAGAAGTTAAAAAATAAATGTAGGCAGGCACTCGGCTGGGATCCGGCTTGTAGCATATCCGCCATTTACAGACAATAAAACGCGACCGTGTACATGAGCCCTAATATGTATATTTACTCCTATTCCTATGTAGACCTACAGCCTGTCCACCTCACGCTGTGAGGAGAGACTTTATCTCTAGACCTCCATACATTTCCGTGGGATTAAGTGATTTGCTTGTGTGAAGATTGGTGCTTATCTTATTAACCACTTCAACCCCGCTAGCTAAAACCCCCTTCATGACCAGGCCACTTTTTACACTTCTGCACTACACTACTTTCACCGTTTATCGCTCGGTCATGCAACTTACCACCCAAATGAATTTTACCTCCTTTTCTTCTCACTAATTGAGCTTTTATTTGGTGGTATTTTATTGCTGCTGACATTTTTACTTTTTTTGTTATTAATCGAAATGTAAAGATTTTTTTGCAAAAAAATGACATTTTTCACTTTCAGCTGTAAAATTTTGCAAAAAAAACGACATCCGTATATAAATTTTTCGCTAAATTTATTGTTCTACATGTCTTTGATAAAAAAAAAATGTTTGGGCAAAAAAAAAAAATGGTTTGGGTAAAAGTTATGGCGTTTACAAACTATGGTACAAAAATGTGAATTTCCGCTTTTTGAAGCAGCTCTGACTTTCTGAGCACCTGTCATGTTTCCTGAGGTTCTACAATGCCCAGACAGTAGAAAACCCCCACAAATGACCCCATTTCAGAAAGTAGACACCCTAAGGCCCCTTTCACACGGGCGAGTTTTCCGTGCGGGTGCGATCCGTGCGGCGAACGTATGGCACCCGCACTAAATCCTGACCCATTCATTTCTATGGGGCTGTGCACATGAGCGATGTTTTTAACGCATCACTTGTGCGTTCAGTTGAAATAGCAGCATGCTCTATATTGTCCGATTTCGACGTGACGCAGGCCCCATAGAAATGAATGGGGTGTGTGAAAATCGGATGGCATCTGCAAGCAAGTACGGATGCCGTGCGATTTGCACGCACGGTTGCTAGGAGACGATCGGGATGGAGACCCGATCATTATTATTTTCCCTTATAACATGGTTATAAGGGAAAATAATAGCATTCTGAATACAGAATGCATAGTAAACCAGCGCTAGAGGGGTTAAAAGAAAAAAAAGAAAAAATTAACTCACCTTAGTCCACTTGATCGCGAAGCTGGCATCTCCTTGTGTCGCCTCTGCGCTGAGCGGCTGAACAGGACCTGGGGTGAGCTGCTCCATTAAATATCGCTTAAGGACCTTCGATGACGTCACTCCGGTCATCACATGGTCTTTTACCATGGTGAATCACCATGGTAAAAGATCATGTGACGTACCATGTGATGACTGGAGTGACGTCATCGAAGGTCCTTAACCTGTATTTAATGGAGCAGCTCACCCCAGGTCCTGTTCAGCCGCTCAGCGCAGAGGCGACACAAGGAGATGCCAGCTTCGCGATCAAGTGGACTAAGGTGAGTTAATTTTTTCTTTTTTTTCTTTTAACCCCTCTAGCGCTGGTTTACTATGCATTCTGTATTCAGAATGCTATTATTTTCCCTTATAACCATGTTATAAGGGAAAATAATACAATCTTCTGAACATCAATCCCAAGCCCGAACTTCTATGAAGAAGTTCGGGTTTGGGTACCAAACATGCGCGATTTTTCTCACGCGAGTGCAACGCATGACAATGTTTTGCACTCGCGCGGGAAAATCGCGCATTTTCCCGCAACGCACCCGGCTCTTATCCGGGCAAAAAAACTGACGCCCGTGTGAAAGAGGCCTAAGGTATTCACTGATGGGCATAGTGAGTTCATAGAACTTTTTATTTTTTGTCACAAGTTAGCGGAAAATATATATTTATTTTTCTTACAAAGTCTCATATTACACTAACTTGCGTCAAAAAATAAAAAATTCTAGGAACTCGCCATGCCCCTAACGGAATACCTTGGGGTGTCTTCTTTCCAAAATGGGGTCACTTGTGGCGTAGTTATACTGCCCTGGCAATTTAGGGGCCAAATGTGTGAGAAGAACTTTGCAATCAAAATGTGTAAAAAATGGCCTGCGAAATCCGAAAGGTGCACTTTGGAATATGTGCCCCTTTGCCCACCTTGGCTGCAAAAAAGTGTCACACATCTGGTATCGCTGCACTCAGGAGAAGTTGGGGAATGTGTTTTGGGGTGTCATTTTACGTATACCTATGCTGGGTGAGAGAAATATCTTGGCAAAAGACAACTTTTCCATTATTTTTTATACAAAGTTGGCATTTGACCAAGATATTTTTCTCACCCAGCATGGGTATATGTAAAATGACACCCCAAAACACATTCCCCAACTTCTCCTGAGTACGGCGATACCAGATGTGTGACACTTTTTTGCAGCCAAGGTGGGCAAAGGGGCACATATTCCAAAGTGCACCTTTCGGATTTCGCAGGCCATTTTTTACACATTTTGATTGCAAAGTTCTTCTCACACATTTGGGCCCCTAAATTGCCAGGGCAGTATAACTATGCCACAAGTGACCCCATTTTGGAAAGAAGACACCCCAAGGTATTCCATGAGGGGCATGGCGAATTCCTAGAATTTTTTATTTTTTGTCGCAAGTTAGTGGAATATGAGACTTTGTAAGGAAAAAAGAAAAAAAAAGAAATATCATCATTTTCCGCTAACTTGTGACAGAAAATAAAAAATTCTAGGAACTCGCCGTGCCCCTCACGGAATACCTTGGGGTGTCTTCTTTCCAAAATGGGGTCACTTGTGGCGTAGTTATACTGCCCTGGCAATTTAGGGGCCCATATGTGTGAGAAGTAGTTTGCAATCAATATGTGTAAAAAATGGCCTGCGAAATCCGAAAGGTGCACTTTGGAATGTGTGCCCCTTTGCCCACCTTGGCTGCGAAAAAGTGTCACACATCTGGTATCGCCGTACTCAGGAGAAGTTGGGGAATGTGTTTTGGGGTGTCATTTTACATATACCCATGCTGGGTGAGAGAAATATCTTGGCAAAAGACAACTTTTCCCATTTTTTTATACAAAGTTGCCTTTTGACCAAGATATTTCTCTCACCCAGCATGGGTATATGTAAAATGAAACCCCAAAACACATTCCCCAACTTCTCCTGAGTACGGCGATACCAGATGTGTGACACTTTTTTGCAGCCTAGATGCGCAAAGGGGTCCAAATTCCTTTTAGGAGGGCATTTTTAGACATTTGGATCCCAGACTTCTTCTCACACTTTCGGGCCCCTAAAAAGCCAGGGCAGTATAAATACCCCACATGTGACCCCACTTTGGAAAGAAGACACCCCAAGGTATTCAATGAGGGGCCTGGCGAGTTCATCGAATTTTTTTTTTTTTTCATAAGTTAGCGGAAATTGATTTTTTTTTTTTTTTTTTTCTCACAAAGTCTCACTTTCCGCTAACTTAGGACAAAAATGTCAATCTTTCATGGACTCAATATGCCCCTCACGGAATACCTTGGGGTGTCTTCTTTCCGAAATGGGGTCACATGTGGGGTATTTATACTGCCCTGGCTTTTTAGGGGCCCTAAAGCGTGAGAAGAAGTCTGGAATATAAATGTCTAAAAATGTTTACGCATTTGGATTCCGTGAGGGGTATGGTGAGTTCATGGGAGATTTTATTTTTTGACACAAGTTAGTGGAATATGAGACTTAGTAAGAAAAAACAAACAAAAAAATATATATATTTCCGCTAACTTGGGCCCAAAAAATGTCTGAATGGAGCCTTACAGGGGGGTGATCAGGGAGTCTATATGGGTGATCACCCCCCTGTCATTGATCACCCCCCTGGTAAGGCTCTATTCAGACGTCCGTATGATTTTTACGGATCCATGGATACATGGATCGGATCCGCAAAACACATGCGGACGTCTGAATGGAGCCTTACAGGGGGGTGATCAATGACAGGGGGGTGATCACCCATATAGACTCCCTGATCACCCCCCTGTCATTGATCACCCCTCTGGTAAGGCTCCATTCAGACGTCCGTATGATTTTTAACGGATCCGTGGATCGGATCCGCAAAACACATGCGGACGTCTGAATGGAGCCTTACAGGGGGGTGATCAATGACAGGGGGTGATCAGGGAGTGTATATGGGTGATCACCCGCCTGTCATTGATCACCCCCCTGTAAGGCTCCATTCAGACGTCCGCATGTGTTTTGCGGATCCGATCCATGGATCCGTTAAAAATCATACGGACGTCTGAATGGAGCCTTACCAGGGGGGTGATCAGTGACAGGGGGGTGATCAGGGAGTCTATATGGGTGATCACCCCCCTGTCATTGATCACCCCCCTGTAAGGCTCCATTCAGACGTCCGCATGTGTTTTGCGGATCCGATCCATGGATCCGTTAAAAATCATACGGACGTCTGAATGGAGCCTTACCAGGGGGGTGATCAATGACAGGGGGGTGATCAGGGAGTCTATATGGGTGATCACCCCCCTGTCATTGATCACCCCCCTGTAAGGCTCCATTCAGACGTCCGCATGTGTTTTGCGGATCCGATCCATGTATCCATGGATCCGTAAAAATCATACGGACGTCTGAATGGAGCCTTACAGGGGGGTGATCAATGACAGGGGGTGATCAGGGAATCTATATGGGTGATCACCCGCCTGTTATTGATCACCCTCCTGTAAGGCTCCATTCAGACGTCCGTATGTGTTTTGCGGATCCGATCCATGTATCTGTGGATCCGTAAAAATCATACGGACGTCTGAACGGAGCCTGACAGGGGGGTGATCAATGACAGGGGGGTGATCAGGGAGTTTATATGGGGTGATCATGGGTGATCAGGGGTTCATAAGGGGTTAATAAGTGACGGGGGGGGGGGGGGTGTAATGTAGTGTGGTGTTTGGTGCGACTTTACTGAGCTACCTGTGTCCTCTGGTGGTCGATCCAAACAAAAGGGACCACCAGAGGACCAGGTAGCAGGTATATTAGACGCTGTTATCAAAACAGCGTCTAATATACCTGTTAGGGGTTAAAAAAAAATCACATCTCCAGCCTGCCAGCGAGCAATCGCCGCTGGCAGGCTGGAGATCCACTCGCTTACCTTCTGTTCCTGTGTGCGCGCGCTCACAGGAAATCACGGCCCTCGCGAGATAATGCGTATATGCGTCACTCTGCGCAGGGCTGCCGCCTCCGGACCGCACATCTGCGTTAGGCGGTCGGGAGGCGGTTAAACAATACCACAATGGCCCAGGTGACCCAACATCTGGTATTAGCATAATTGAATTGGATCAAAAAATAGATGTTCCTATCACCACACAGCCTCCCAGATACAGCGGAGCCGAAAGTCATCCTTTATCAAATACAGAAGGATCAGAACAATATGGGATACAACTCACACAATAAGATATATAATACACGATACAAGATAGGCCGTCTATCTATCGCAGGTCCGATTCTACCTAACTGGTCAGAAAATTCCATTCTGGATGAATAAACTCAACCCGAATTCAAAGTCTCCAACTGTCCTGAAAATTCTTAGATGACACTTAACCAGTTCTGTTTCAAAATGAAAGTCCTAGCTTACTTCAGTGTAAGTGGTCATAGGGGAAACAGCAGGATACTTTTCTTTGGGCTCCTTATCACATAGAGAAATAAACATAAGACACGGTTATCCATTTTAAAATCATTTATTAAAACAAAATCCCTGCAGAGAAAAATTGTGATCCAGAAGAAGGCAACAATCTGGGCACATTTAGCCAGTTTGTGTCACAGGGAAAAAAGACGAAGACTGTTGTGATCTCTGTTGACTCTTGGTTTCTCCATCTGGGACGCTGGTCTGGGGCTTGTATCCTGAAAGCTTCTTGACTGAACTATCAGCCTGGCGTCCACCGGCATGCCACGCAGATAGGAAGACTGTTGTAACCGTCTCTGTGTGGTTGGTATTTGAACCTGCTTGGTCGCTGCATCATACATTTTGGTGATGCTATGACTGCTGTGTGTTTAATCCATAAAGTCGAGTTCCTATAGAAGCACAGAAAAGCATAGTAAATATGTGGTTGGAAAGCAACTGTTTCAGATTGATAGACAAAACCTGCCCTGCGGGGTAAAATATCTGCCCATTAACGGCATATCCATATCAAAAATGTCACATCCGAAAAGAGCGGAGCTCGCCTACTTGGCTATTTTCTTAAGTCCCACTAAAGTGAAAGGAGAGAGCAGCACAACGTCGGCCACTTCCCCTTTGCTGGCTGTGTGTGACAGGGTCCCTTTCTTGAGACAGCAGCAGGTGTCACTACCAGTTCTGGCTGCTATGGCACGGCCATATGGGGAAGATTGCCCAACATGGAAATTTTACTGCAGATTTTCCTGACATTCCACAGTGGATTTCGGTGCGGATTTACCAAAGATCTAACCCCACGCATTGCAAACAGTGAAATATACAGTGGAAATCTGTAGCATAAATTAAACCAATCAGATTCTATCTTTTATTTTGGACAGCTCCTTTTGAAAATGAAATGAGGAATCTGATTGGTTGCTATGGGCAACTAAGCCAGTTCTACTTTACACCAGTTTGATAAATGACCCCCTTAATTCTTCTTGGGATCGGTGTTCTGTAGATTGTATTATTTTCCCTTATAGCATGGTTATAAGCGAAAATAATAGCATTCTGAATACAGAATGCATAGTACAATAGCGCTGGAGGGGTTAAAAAATAATAAATAATTTAACTCACCTTAATCCACTTGATCGCGCAGCCCGGCTTCTCTTCTGTCTTCTTTCTTGCTGTGTGCAGGAAAAGGACCTGTGGTGACGTCACTCCGGTCATCGCATGGCCCGTCACATGATCTTTTACCATGGTGATGGATCATGTGATGACCGGAGTGACGTCACCACAGGTCCTTTTCCTGCACACAGCAAAGAAGAAGACAGAAGAGATGCCGGGCTGCACGAGCAAGTGGATTAAGGTGATTTAAATAATATATTATATCTTTTTTTTACTATTGTACTATGCATTCTGTATTCAGAATGCTATTATTTTCCCTTATAACCATGTTATAAGGGAAAATAATATGAATCAGGTCCCCATCCCGATCGTCACCTAGCAACCGTGCGTGAAAATCGCACCACATCCGCACTTGCTTGCGGATGCTTGCAATTTTCACGCAACCCCATTCATTTCTAAGGGGCCTGCGTTACGTGAAAAACGCACAAAGAGGAGCATGCTGCGATTTTCATGCAACGCACAAGTGATGCGTGAAAATCACAGTTTGTGTGCACAGCCCTATAGAAATGAATGGGTCAGGATTCAGTGCGGGTGCAATGCATTCAACTCACGCATTGCACCCGCGCGGAAGACTCGCCCGTGTGAAATGGGCCTTAGGGCAGCTTTTAAATGCCATAGTGATTAGGGGCCTTTCTAGTGACAAGTATATTGTAGAGTTTCCAGTCAAGAAAGGGTTAATACTTGGGACCACTGTGGCTGACTTCACCGTTAAAGTGCATGAGGTAGGTATCAATAATAAGCCCCTGTAGTAACTATGGCAACTGTGCTGCTGATGTTATAGATGCATAAGTCTATGACATAGAGAACCCACAGATGAAGGTTCCATAACAGAAGGACAAACGGCCATTTGCTTCACCATCTGTAGAGGGAGGAAGGGGACGCCCGCCTAGCGTGCATGCAGCATCCTCCCTGTTTTTTAAAGGGCAAGGTTTTTGAAAGGTGGGTACATTGCTTCAAAATACTGGGATGGTAGGGAAGACAAAGAATTCGAGCCATAATTTCGGAGCGACAGCTACTACTTTGCTCCTGCGGCAGGTGCTGTGGTATTCTAACATGACCTCTCCACTGTGGTGACCTAAATAGGAGGCTGCTCAGATGCAGCTTGTTACCTAAAACCGCCCAAAACCAAACCAGCCCATTGGAGTCTACGGGTCCGTGAAAACCACTTCGTTCTCTCAGGGATATTCACTGACCATTGGTAGGAGCTGTGATTGAAACTTAATTTTCAGCCTAGCAGTGTATATGGAATACAGATGACACCTGGAGGGCAAAAAACGGACACACGGATCTTTCACAGACATTTTCACGGATGAAAGACTGACCCGCTTGTCACAGATGTCATCACGGACGTGTGAAAGAGATCTTATTGTTATTGGGGCATTTATATATCACGGGGCGGCCACCAGCTCTCATTTCTCTTCACCACTCTGATACTGTGCAATCAGTGAGGGCAGAGTTAGGCCTCATTCACACATCAGTGTTTGGTCAGTGATTTCCATCAGTGATTGTGAGCCAAAACCAGAAGTGGAGCCTCCACAGACATAAGGTATAAGGGAAAGATCTGCACCTGTTCTGTGGTTAGACCCGCACCTGGTTTTGGCTCAAAATCACTGACAGAAATAACTGACCAAAATATTAGAGTGGCAAATGCAATGTGACGCAAGGTCTACCTTATCTTGCGTGTCCATGCTGTGCTCTCACTGCACTCTCTCACTCTCTCTCACTGAGTTCATTTCACTGGTGCAGAAAACCTGGCTGAATCTGCACTGAAACCGCCTCCCATTGTATTCAATGGGAGGCCAAGCGGCAGTTCATGCAGCCGAGGGTTATTGCCCCCCACAAAGCCGTACCCAGAGCCTGCTAGTGGTTTAGCTCCATTCAGGGGCAGAAAACACCATGCAGCGGTTTCTGACGTGGGATACACAGAGGATTTTGGAGCTGACAAAAGTGGCATTTGTCATGTAGAGAAAGTTAATACAAGGCACTTACTAATTGCCATATTGCCTCCTTTGCTGGCTGGATTCATTTTTTTTTACCACATTATACACTGCTCGTTTCCATGGTTATGACCACCCTGCAATCCATCAGTGGTGGCCGTGCTTGCACACTGTAGGAAAAAACGCCAGCCTCTCTGGTGGCTGGTACAGTGGGAGCTTATATAAGCTGGTGCTTTTTCCTATAGAGTGCAAGCACAGCCAATGCTGATGGATTGCAGGGTGGTCGTAACCATGGAAACGAGCAGTGTATAATGTGATGGAAAAATGAATCCAGCCAGCAAAGGAGGCAATATGGACAATCACAATACATTAGTAAGTGCCTTGTATTAACTTTTTCTACATGATAAATACTATTTACTGAAGTGACACAATCCCTTTAAGGCCTCATGCACACAGCCGTTGCCCGGCTGTGGCCATATTGCGGCCCGCAATCCAGAGCTGCGGGTTCATACGTGTTCTGTTTTTTTGCAGTGCGGACAAATCACAGATTCATTCAAGTTGAATAGGTCTCGATTCATCATGGCCGCCGCACGGACATTGCCCGTGCATTAGGGACCGCAAATTGCAGTCTCCAATGCACGGAACGACCACACAACGGCCGTGTGCATGAGGCCTAAGGCTGAGTTCACATGTATTTTAAGCATCTGTTATGCACATGTTGCCTTTGTTTTAGCCATTTCTGTCTACGATCCGTTATTTTAGACTGCAAAAAAATATTTATGTAGGAATTTTTTCCCTCTAAAATAACGGATCCCAGACGGAAATGGCTAAAAAGGATGCAACACGTGCATAACTGAGCATAACGGATGCTTAAAATACAGAAGAACAGAAAGCTAAACAGTGACGTGAACCTGGCCTAACAGGCGCTCCAGCACTAAGGTCCCGTTGGAGATTGCCACTACTTAAAAAAAATCTGGATTTCTGTCACCTTTATATACTGCCCTCAGATAAGGCAGCACAAATAGGTGACAAACCCCCTTTAATTTCTACCTCTCCATGGCATCAAATGTAAAGATTATTTGGATTTCATTCACACTTGACATAAGTGCAGGAATTCATCAAGATTAGTATTTGAAAAGAAAAAGCGATCAGGAAGGTAATGTCCCCTTTAACTCTGATGCTGACATCACCATGGCAACTGCAGTAAACAGACAGCGATTGGTCGGCTTGAATCTAAAAATCATCAGTTGGCTCCTTGGGAGATGAAACTGATTTTATGGTCAGTGATGAATTTCGGAGACACCCGGAGGAGCTGCTTTTACGCCCACTGCTCACGGTGGGATTTCTGGGGTAAGATATTGAGATATATCTGTTATATTCCGGTGTGGGATATCTCCGTATAAAAGTGGTGTGTTTTTAGTAAGCTACAATAAATACAATAAAACAGGAAAAGATGTTTAGCGTTTTCCCTAAATTTGAACGGTTTATTATGTGTCTAGGGAAAATAGGACTTTTGGTCAGGTCTACAACACTTGTGGTGAAGTTACCTAAAGAAAGGTGAAGTATAAAGAATGGCAGACACTGCAGATGATTGCATGAGGGCCTTATTCGCACAGTCAGTGTTTGGTCAATGATTTCCATCAGTGATTTTGAGCCAAAACCAAGTGCGGGTCCAAAACACAGAACAGGTGCAGATCTTTCCCTTCTACCTTATGTCTGTGTAGGATCCACTCCTGGTTTTGGCTCACAGTCACTGATGGAATTCACTGACCAAACACTGACTGTGTGAATGAAGCCCTAAAATGTGAAAATTCTTGGCGTCATTAAACTCATCTCATGTAGTTGCCTGTAAGTGAGGTTCTTCATATGCATTGCGGCTTTAGGCCTCATGCATTTACTTCAACAGGGCCGCAAAAGATGCGGACAGCACTCTGTGTGCTGTCCGCATCCGTGGCTCCGTTCCGCGGCCCCGCTAAAAAAATATAACATGTCCTATTCTTGTCCGTGCTTTGCAGACAAGAATAGGCATTTATATTGCCGGCGCAAATTGCGGAAGGCAACACGGACGGCTTCCGGTTTTTGCGGATCCGCGGTTTGCGCACGGTTGTGTGCATGAGGCCTTAGCTTGTGAAACCAGCTTTTTGGAATTGAACCCTTAAATGCAAATCTTGCTCTATTACTACAGTATCGGAAAAACCCTCCCAAAAAGGGTAATTTCTTATTCAGATAGTTGGTTGGGCTGGTATGAGTTAATTTGCATTCTCCCCTCCAAGCCTTAGGGTGCCTGTACACAGGTGTAGGGTAAGGAGCAGAAAATCAGCACAAATTTTGTTACGGATTTCTGTGCGCTTCTGTAACAAAAACCGCATGAGCAGAGCGGGCGCGATATCCGCCAGTTGCCTTCTGTTTTAAACTGCAGGCACCTGGGACTAATGTAATCGTAATGACCAAGAATAAAAATAATAGGTCAGTTTTAATGCATAGGAAACGGTGTTAAAAAAAAACTAAAATAAAACTGTTGCAGAATTGTTTATTTTGTTATAATTCCACCCCATTTAAAATTTGTTTCCGCTTCCCATTCACATTGTATGCAACTGTAAATGGCGCCATTAGAAAGTACATCTTGTACTGCAGAAGACAAGCCCTGATACGGCTATGTGAAAAAAAAATAATAATATGCTTGATTCTTTTATTACCCAAATTGCTGTTTTATGCTAAATAGGGTCTCAGTGCACGATTTGGGAATCCTTTTTATACTTCTTTTTGCAACCCTTTAAGAATCTCCATTGAGCTGAGACTCCATGTACATTTTACATTATATAAATAACAGAAAATGACAGAATGTGGGAAATTAGTGAGTATCAGAAGTTGCAGTTGTCCAGTTCACTTAGCAAATGAAAGGTGAGGTGTGACAAGTTACAATGGACATCGGGGTCACTCGTTGTTTGATACTAGATTGAGACACGGGGTCCATCCTGATAGACAGTACGTGTTACAGAGTCCAACAACTGCTGGAATATTTATGTCATGTTTTCTATTTATTTCAGACACAATCTTCAGTCTCTGCAGTCTTCACAGAGAACCTTCCCACGGACCACAGGAGAAAACATCAACAGGCATTACATATATTCTCAGTGTATAGTATATTCTTATAGAGCGTCTGTCAGCATGATCAACCCTATTAAACCAGGCATGTTGCCTGGTAGGGTTGATCATGCCATTAAAATGATACCTTAGTATCTTTGTATATAGCAGCATTCCTTAAATATCTGTTTTTTATTATTATTATGCAAGTTCGCTCTTTCAAGCAGAAGGGGATGGCCAGAAGCCTTGGTGCTCCGCTTTTGAAATGTCCATCTCCTCTCTGATTGACAGGGCCTGACATCTTGCCTAGCCCAGGATCTTCGTGCCTGTGCTGTGACTCAGTTCTTGTGGACCTGATCTTCTGCTTCCTGAGCAGATTCCGACTGCACATGCACGAGACACGTCAGTCCACCCTGAAGTGAAGGCGCCAGGTTCGGTCCTTCACTTCCAGGTGAAGTCTTGCATCATTGGAGCGTGCACTTTCTGGATCTGCACTGTTTGAGAAGTGGCAGCAGATCGATGTGCACAAGTGCCGAGTCACCGAGTCACAGTCCACGTCCCTGCCACAGCTCTGGTTACTCAGTTTTTATTGCAACATGTCCTCAATATTGGAAAATAGCTGCTGCCGTAAGTAATGTCACTGTCATGTGACTTAGGGCTCATGTGTGCCGGCCTTGCCTCTGTTGCGGTCCGCATGCACTCCTTTTTTGCTGTGTAGAGGCACGGACAGAAAACCCACGGAAGTACTCTGTAGTGCTTTCATGGGATTCCAATCTGTGCCTCTGTTGTCTATATATAGGGTAAGTGTAGTCTATCTAGTGGATGTATAGGGTAAGTGTAGTCTATCTAGTGGATGTATAGGGTAAGTGTAGTCTATCTAGTGGATGTATAGGGTAAGTGTAGTCTATATAGTGGATGTATAGGGTAAGTGTAATCTATATAGTGGATGCATAGGGTAAGTGTAGTCTATATAGTGGATGTATAGGGTAAGTGTAGTCTATATAGTGGATGTATAGGGCAAGTGTAGTATATATAGTATGTATATAGGTTAAGTGTAGTGTAAATAGTGTTAGTGTACTCTATATAGTGTGTACATAGGATACATGTAATCTATTTTGTGTCTGTATATCAGGTAAGTGTAATTTATATTGTGTCTGTATATTGGGTAAGTGTAGTGTATTTCGTGTATGTATAAGGTAAATGTAGTGTATATCGATAATGTATAGGGTAAACGCAGTCTATGTAGTATGTATTAGTGTATAACCAGTAAGTGTACTCTGTGTGTTGTGTTTATAGAATGTGTCAGCTTTATAGTTAGTCTGTATATAGGGTAAGTGTATATAGTGTATGAATAAGGTGTAGTGTAATAGAGTGTATATAGGATAACCGTAGTGTATATAGCGGATGTGTGTAGGATAAGTGTAATCTATATAGTGTCTGTATATAGAGTAAGTGTAGTGTATATAGTGTATGTATATGGTAACTTTAATATATGTAGTGTATATATAGAGTAAGTATTGTCTATAAAGTTTCTATATATGGTAAATGTAGTCTATACAGTATGTGCATAGGGGAAGTCTAGTCTACATAGTGTGTGTATATAAGGTAAGTGTAGTCTACATAGTGTGTGTATATAAGCTAAGTGTAGTCTACATAGTGTGTGTATATAAGCTAAGTGTAGTCTACATAGTGTGTGTATATAAGCTAAGTGTAGTCTACATAGTGTGTGTATATAAGGTAAGTGTAGTCTACATAGTGTGTGTATATAAGGTAAGTGTAGTCTACATAGTGTGTGTATATAAGGTAAGTGTAGTCTACATAGTGTGTGTATATAAGGTAAGTGTAGTCTACATAGTGTGTGTATATAAGGTAAGTGTAGTCTACATAGTGTGCGTATATAAGGTAAGTGTAGTCTACATAGTGTGCGTATATAAGGTAAGTGTAGTCTACATAGTGTGCGTATATAAGCTAAGTGTAGTCTACATAGTGTGTGTATATAAGGTAAGTGTAGTCTACATAGTGTGTGTATATAAGCTAAGTGTAGTCTACATAGTGTGTGTATATAAGGTAAGTGTAGTCTACATAGTGTAAATGCAGGATAAGCGAATCTTTATAGTGTTTGTTCATAGGGTAAGTGTAGTGTATATATTGTATTATACGGTAAGTGCAACAATTTTAGTGTATGTGTAGGGTAAGTGTAGTCTATGTAGTGTGTATATAGGATTGGTGTAATCTATAATGTGTCTGTATACTGGATAAGGCTAGTGTATATAGTATATGTATAGGGTATGTGTAGTTAATATAGTGTGTACACAGGGTAAGTGTAGTGAATAGAGTGTATTTGTAATGTAAGTGTAGTCTACATAGTGTGTACATAGGATAGGTGTAATCTATATAGTGCGCTTATAGGATAAGCGTAATATAGTTAATGTCTGCATATAAGGTAAGTGTAATATATATAGCATTTATATAAAATAAGCAATCTATATAGTGCCTGCATATAGGATAAATGTAGTGTATATAGTTTATATATAGGGTAAGTGTACTGTATATAGCATATATAGTGTAGTCTATGTAGTGTATATATAGGATAACTGTAGTCTTTAAGTTTTATATATAAGTGTAATCTTTATAGTTAGTCTGTATATTGGGCATGTGTAGAGTATATAGTGTATGTATAGTATATATATATATAGTGTTTTTATAGGGTAAGTGTTGTGTAATTTATACAGTGCCTGTATATTGGCTAAGTGTAATATATATATATATATATATATATATATATAGTATGCATATGGTATATGTAGTCTATATAGTGTGTACATACGGTAAGTGTAGTGCATATAGTATGCATATATGATGGTTATTCTACATAGGGTCTGTACATAGGGTACGTGTGGTGTATATATGTTACATATGTAGGGTAAGTGTAATGTATATATTGTATGTATAGAATAAGTGTAATTTATATAGTTTCTGTATATTGGGTAAGTTTAGTGTATATAGTGTATACATATGATATTTCTCATCAATGCAGTGTGTATATACTAAGTGTAGTGCATTTAGTGTGTATATATAGGATAAATAATCTATATATTGCCTGTATATAGGGTAAGTGTAGTATATATAGTGTATGTATAGTGTATATAGTGTGTGTTTAGGGTAAGTGTAGTGTTTATAGTGAATGTGTCAGGTAAGTGTAGTCTACATAGTGTGTACATGGGATAGGTATAATCTATATAGTGCGCTTATAGGATAAGTATAATCTATTTGATGACTGCATATAAGGTAAGTGTAGTATATATAGTGTGTATATAGGAGACGTAATTTATATAGTGTCTGCATATAGGAGAAATGCAGTGTATATAGTTTATGTATAGGTTAAGTGTATTGTATATAGTATATCTGCATAGTGCAGTCTATGTAGTATGTATATAGCATAAATGTAGTATTTATGTTTTGTATATATGATAAGTGTAATCTTTATAACGAGTCTGTATATTAGGTATGTGTAGAGTATATAGCAAATGTATAGTGTATATAGTGTTTGTACAGGGTTAGTGTTGTTTAATTTATATATTATCTGTATTTAGGGTATGTGCAGTATATATAGTGTATGTATAGTGTATATGGGGTAAGTGTACTGTATACAGTTTATGTGTTAGGTAAGTGTAGTCTACAAAGTGTTTACATAGAAAAGGTATAATCTATATAGTGTGCTTATAGGATAAGTGTAATCTATCTAATGTCTGTAAAAAAGGTAAGTGTAGTGTATATAACGTGTACATAGGATAAGCAATCTATATAGTGTGTATATAGGATAATTTTTCTATAAAGTGCCTGTATATAAGGTAAGTGCAGTAAATATAGTGTATGTATAGTGTATATGGGGTAAGTGTACTGTATACAGTTTATGTGTAAGGTAAGTGTAGTCTACAAAGTGTTTACATAGCAAAGGTGTAATCTATATAGTGTGCTTATAGGATAAGTGTAATCTATTTAATGTCTGTAATAAAGGTAAGTGTAGTGTATATAACATGTATATAGGATAAGCAATCTATATAGTGTCAGCATATAGGATTAATGTAGTGTATATAGCATATGTATAGTGTAGTCTATGTAGTGTGTATATAGGTGTAATTTTTTATAGTTAATCTGTATATTGAGTATGTGTAGAGTATATAGTGTATATATTGTGTATATAGTGCTTGTATAGGGTAAGTGTCATCAATATTTAGTGTATAAAATATGTGTACAGTATATAGTGTATGTATAAGGCAAGTATAATGTATAACGTGTATATTTAGGGTACACGTACTCTATGTAATGCATATATGCATATATAGAGTAAGAATAGTCTAGTGTATATTTACGGTAAGTGTAGTCCATATAGTATGTATATCAGGTAAGTGTAATGTAGTGTATATATATACTGTGCATACACAGGGTAAGTCTAGTCTAGTCTATATAGTGTATGTGAAAGGTAAGTGTAGTCTATGTATAGGGTAAATGTACGCAGTGTGTATATAGGATCAGTGTAATTTATATAGTGTCTGTATATAGGTTAAATGTAGTGTATATAGTCTATGATATCACTTCCTGCATGATAGCTATACAATGTTACACAGTAATAGGAGAAAAGTTCTGTTCTAAATTTTACATTTTAGAAAAATCAAAGCTTGGCCTCCGCCACATAATGCACCAAAGACAAAAAACTTTTCCTCTGCAGTGACTGACTATACAAACATTGCATGGTGTGCCAGTTGCAATCAATATTGTTATAACATTACATGGCTTGAATTCTATTTCATATACCGTATTAAATTCACATCTGTTTTGTTAGCCTTTTTTCAGTGCTTAATCCCTCCTTGTTTAGGTGGTCCCTACACTAACACGTTATACATATAAAAGGATATATTGAGTGTAACTGGTGTTATCACTTGCAGTATGCTTTTACATTATTTTATATACAATAGTCAGTTGTTATAGAGAAACACCAATATACTGCTTATCAGTTTGGCTTTTCAAATTAATAGTGCAAATCAGTGTAAATCATGTAAGAAAAAAAAAAAGTCTTAGTGTAGGGACCTATCTGAATGAGGTCGCCTTGACGTGGCAGATGGGCTCACACAATGTCATCAGATTGTGTGCTAAGAACCTCATATTTTTAAAAGTGTGGGTGACAAGATTCTTCTGACAGTTTTTGAGCTTCCATATGTTAAGGAATTAATCAGTTGTCCCTCTTGAAGCATAGATACTGTTGAGGAAGGGTTGAGACGTATGCATATATATCCATGCATGCCTGCAAACACGTGCGGGCATGTATGGTATATATGTGCATACATTAACCACAGCATCATGGGACGATGTGCGCAGATGTGCCCAGCATCTGCGCACGTCTGCCCATGGTGATCCCCAGGGGCTCATGGTGGCCCCTGTGGGAAATATGTGCCTCCTTTAGACCGTGCCCCTTATAATATATATATGGCTGTGGCCCCTTATGACATATAGAATACATTATGCCCCTTATATATGTGTATATATATTATCAGGAGGACATATATATGTATCTGCCCCTTCTTTGATATATATGGGCCCCTTTATATGGCCAATAGGGATATATATTTCCTGTATGGCCAGTGGGGACATATGTATGTCCCCTGTATGTGATGCCCCAGGTATATGAGAGTGTGTGTGTATATATAGATATGTGTGTATGTATTTGCACACATGTCTTTATGTATATACACTTGTGACTGCATGACAGTATGTATGTGGGCTTATTGCTGCCCATTCATACCCCCGGTTTTGTATGTGTATGTGTTTATAAATGTGGATATATATGTGGACTATGTATATGTGTATAATTGTGCATATGTGCGTATATACATATATATACATATATATATTGGCCCTGTATGGCCAGAGGGGGGAAGGTCATAGTGTTATGTCTGTATATGTGGATATGTCTGTATGCTGCACACATGTCCATTTATACTTACATTAGAGTTGGGTATATATAGATATGCCCCAATTGTCTTATATGCATGTGGCCAGTTATGTCCCCCAGCCATGGAGCCCCCCCCCCCCCCCCCCCCCCCCCCGCCTACCTGCGGGTGCGGGTGATGGCAACAGATGGCTAGATTGTCCAGTTTCTGGTGACTTCAAAGGCAATTGATTTGAGGTTTATCAGCCTATTTACTATGCGGCCCCACCTTGTGTTTGTGACATGGCTGGGCGTGGGGGGGGGGGGGGGGGTGAGAGGGACTGATATATCAGTCCAAGACAAAGGAACAGGGCTCTCTTGCAACCAGACTAGAAGCAGAGACACATGAGGACTGCTGCCTGAAGGAAGAGAGGCCCATTTGGCCCTGGAGATGGCTGAGTATACGCTGGCATGGCATTGTACCTCCCTTGCAGTGCCAACCATATTCACCCCCCTTATTTCCCTACCACTATCCTAACCCTTTGTATCCCAGACCCCATGCTGCCCCTTGTAACCCCTGATATCCCTTATCCATTAACCCCTGCTGCGCCAGTCCCCTGTTAACCACCTTCTCCTACTCTGCACACCTTCTCCTACTCTGCCCTGCTGTGTCCCTGGACCCTTGCTGTATACAAACTGTATAACCCTCTTGTAACCCCGTAGGGGCAGTATAGAGCTAGGCGGGTGGGTTGTTAATGTTACTTGTATGTGTGTATTGTATAGTTAGTTTGTGGGTGGAATTTGGGAACGTGTAGTGTAGTTGAGTACTGTATATTTAGTGTTGTGTTGTCAGTATTGCGTGCGTAGTGTATTGTAATAAATACTGTGTTACTTGTACCCTTTGTGTAGTGTGTACTTGTTAGCGGTAGTAAGTAAGGCGCATGCAGCTAGTATAGTGATTAGTGTAAGGCATAGCGAAGATATTGTGTAATTGTTATATAAAGGTATAAATAGGCGGAGTCTTCACTAGACGGCTCCTCATATTTAGGAATATTAATTATCGATATTCGCATAATATTGGTGATTAATATTCCCCCTTTACATTGGCGAGTCAGGCCCACTGCTTAGATTCTGAAATCTGTGTTTGGTTTTGAGGCTAGAGGTCGGTTGTCCTGTGAATTGTCAGGCAAGAGAGACGTGGTCAGCGGTCTGAGCGTCTAGGAGAGACGTGTTCAGTGGTCTGAGCGTCTAGGACCTGATAATTCGGACAGGTAACGCGACTCTTCCTCACAGCACCAAGCGCAGATCAAAATCTTTAGCAGAGAATCTATAATTGTTCTGTGAATTAATATTTTGCTATTTGCTTTACACGGTCACTGCATCGCTCAAGTGATTGCGAGGGAGAAGAGGACACGTCACTGGAAGAGATCCATCTTCGTGGGAGCAGCGTACAAAGTCAGGCTGGTCGGGAAGAGGCGATCCGGGAAAATGGACTTCTTCCAAGCAGCTGCTAGGACAAAGAGGTACGGCCCCAAGGAGAAGATGGACGCTCAAACGGTGAGTATGGACTTCCCCACACTGCAACACTTGAGCAGACACAGCACATTCAATCCCATCCTCCCCACCACATACAAGTCAGCAGAAATGCTGTGGTCCGATTTGTTGGCACAGGCTTGTAGTTATGACAAGCTTTGTGTTAACAAACGGACGGTGTTGAATAAGGCCACTAAACGGCTTCGGATGCTAGCCAAACTCGTTCATACGTTTGAGGCTAGCATCTGTAAGCCAAAGGAAGTGGCGCTGGCGTCTCAGTCAACAGAGACAATTCCTCCGGCTGTTCACTGCCAGTGCTGTGCCAATAATTCCGACCAGGTTTCGGCATTGCGGGCACAGCTGGCGGAGAATGTGCAGTCTACTGTTGACCGAGATGCGCAGGTGGCTCGGATACAGTCACAATTAGTGGAGCTGCAGAAGCAGAAGGAGGAAATTGAGGCTAAGTTGACCCAGTCTTATACTGAGGTCAAGGCCTTCAAGGAGCGGACTGCCTCTACTAATGTGACGGTAGCCAAATTGAAGGCTCAGGTTGCTGTAAGCTCCCAGATAATGACTGGCATGCAACAGGTCATCACCAAGTTGGTGCCGGCCCTTTCTTTTCCCATAAAGTCAGGGTCGGAATATCCCAAAACTTTGCCCTATACAGGGCAAATAGGGGGGAGAGTAGTCTGTGACAGGCCAAATCACCAGACCAAGCCTGTCCAGACTAACAGAGATTTTTCCCTGACTTTGGGGAAAAGAAACATCATGAAAAGTGCCTCCCTGAAGATGGAACAATTCAGGGAGCGCGGTTGCAGTGTGGACGGACCTAAGCCATGCCGGGCAAACATCAAATGTTTTGCGTGTGGTGGCTTGGGTCATATAGCGAAGCACTGCAAAACATACAGGACAGTAAGCCCAATCAGGTGCTTCAGGTGTGGGAACAAAGGACACATTGCAAGGAATTGCCCTTGTGCAAGTAATTGCAATGTGTCCAGTGATGGGAGGCAGGTAACGAATGGTGCAGCGGGGTCTAGTCAGCTTGGCCATAAAGGGGTAACCTCTTGGCAGCATCATCAGCTGCTGAGGGGCCAGAGTGGCCAAGCTAGGCTAGGCAACATTTGACACCCCTGTACTATTTGTTACACCGTTTGTTCCCTATACATGTCCATGTTGTGTGTTTTTGGTGTCTGTTGTAACGTTCATTTGATGTTGATGGTGGTCCTTGTCTATGAGTGTGTTCCACCGGGCTGATTTATGTAGTGTTGTAATATCCCGTCTGCTGTCTTGTTTCATTCTGTGTCCCCTTGGAGTGGAGCAGTGTTATACTGTGGATCGAGAACGTATAGGGTCGCGAGCAGATAATATCACACGGGAAATCCTGCTGGTCGGGAGAAGGCATAAGGACCTTCTTCATGCAGCACACAAAGGATGATGTGATATTATTCTGGGCAACCAGGGTCTCGGATCGATACAGATAACACTGTTGTGCTCAAGGATTTCGGTAGGGCTGTGTTGCGTTGGGGACTGGGGCGGACAGACAACATTGGTGTAATGTTGTGCTGCGCACTTAATTCTAGTCCGAGCAGGTAGCACAGCTCTGATAGGGATTGGACGCAGAGTGTTTGGCAGCAGAGTGTGGACTGTGTTCTTGTGTTGTGGGGTCCTGGGGAGCCGGGGCATGCCTATGCCGTTGGTTCCGCGGGCCTCCACAAGATGGGATCACAGGGGGAAGTCAGCCTGGGTACACATGAGTGGACAGGGATGCGGTGCCATCAAGATGGTGCTTTGTCCACAGAACTCCAGTTATCCTAACCTAGTAGGGAGGCCATCCTTATCTGTTGGTGCAGAGGGATGTGTAGCAGAGGACACGCTCCTCTGAAGGTAGGGTGTTCAGACACCAGTGTTGGGATAATGAGGATTCCTGTGAGACAAAGGGCAGCCCAATACCTTTCTCTACCCATGGGTCAAAGGTATTGGTGCTGGGAATTCTTGTACATTTAACTGCACCGTTAGGGGAGAAATTCCCCTGGGAGCACCTGGTATTTTCTTCTGCCATAGGTTTTATATGGAGCGGAAGAAAAACCCAGGAGAGGCCACGGAAGAGGCCGGCTCCAGAGGATCCCACTGGATTTTGGCAACCAAGTGACCTCTGCCTAGAGGTGTTTTTAGAGATGGAGGACTGTGCCACAATCCAGCGGGAGCATTATTTAAGGCTCTGGAGGAAGATTTGGAGACGTTCGGGTGGAAGAGCATATCACTGGTTTCACCCAGTGAAACTTCTTCTGGTTCTGGTGATCGTCATCTACAGTCGGAGGGTCAAGGGACTTATTGACCAAAATTCACCAGAACCAGACAGAACTGTACAGAACTATCCGGAGGAGGAGGCTCAGGACATAACCAAACATGGTTCCTGTAGCCAAATATTATTGTATGGACACGTTTTGTTTTCAATGGGGCTTCGGGACGTATAACATGTACAACCCTGAAACCCCATAGCACATTGTATTGGATTTTGTTTGTCGGTCGATGGTGTACCCATAGACACTCTAGGTACAAATGTGTGAAAGCCCAAAACTCGCCCAACGCACTGCGGTGAGCTATATTTTGACTGTACACATTTGTATCCTATAGTCGTTTCCCATTGACACAGGGGTCTACGACCTACCTGTGTCTTTGGAGGTAGAGAGGAATGCCAGGTTGCATGAGTCTCTATGGGTGCACACATGTAATGGAATTTGGTGGTGTTGGGAGGGATGTGACATGTATTTTGTGTGAATGGGGATAAGGTTAGGTCACGATAGGGACAGGCATCATTCATTTGCCACCTTGAACCCTGGAACGGTGAAGTTCTTAAGGGAAGGGCTGGATGTGTAGTGTGGCGGAGGTGTTCTCCGCAGTAGAATTTAGGTACTGTGACATCGCCGCTTAAGAGTCTGACCTGCCTTGTAAAGACCTATTAATCTGTCCACGGGAGAACCGCAAGATGGAAACAGACGTTGGATAGAAGAAAGTTGGGACTGAGACTGTGAGGGTGAACCCGCTTCAGATGCCTTGGAGGCGGGCCATACCTGAAGATCGGCAGAACGACCGAGAGACTGTGGGGGTGTGGCCACTCCAAAGTGGGGGTGGCCGACACTAAGAGACTGCGAAAGAAAGGCCAGTTAAAGACTGCGAGGGTGAACCCGCTCCAGATTCCTTGGAGACGGGCCATACCTGAAGATCGGCAGAATTACCGAGAGACTGTGGGGGTGTGGTCACTCCAAAGTGGGGGTGGCCGACACCAAGAGACTGATAAAGAAAGGCCAGTTAACCGAGAGAGTGTGTGGTATCCTAAAGATGTCAAGAAGAAGACTGTGTATCCTGTGGACGGAGGAGTAGGTTACGGTGAAGGGCAGGTCGGAGGAAAATGGATTAGGGATGTCTAAGTACCTAAAGAACAGTGTACACTACAGTTCTTCCTGAACTTCCACCTAGGATGGGGTTGAGGGGGGGGGGCAAATATATCTCAACCCGTTCCCCCAATATATTGTCGTATTATATAGTCCGACAACAGGGGGATTGTTGAGGAAGGGTTGAGACGTATGCGTATATATCCATGCATGCCTGCAAACACGTGCGGGCATGTATGGTATATATGTGCATACATTTCCCTGTGGGAAATATGTGCCTCCTTTAGACCGTGCCCCTTATAATATATATATGGCTGTGGCCCCTTATGACATATAGAATACATTATGCCCCTTATATATGTGTATATATATTATCAGGAGGACATATATATGTATCTGCCCCTTCTTTGATATATATGGGCCCCTTTATATGGCCAATAGGGATATATATTTCCTGTATGGCCAGTGGGGACATATGTATGTCCCCTGTATGTGATGCCCCAGGTATATGAGAGTGTGTGTGTATATATAGATATGTGTGTATGTATTTGCACACATGTCTTTATGTATATACACTTGTGACTGCATGACAGTATGTATGTGGGCTTATTGCTGCCCATTCATACCCCCGGTTTTGTATGTGTATGTGTTTATAGATGTGGATATATATATGTACTATGTATATGTGTATAATTGTGCATATGTGCGTTTATACATATATATACATATATATATTGGCCCTGTATGGCCAGAGGGGGGAAGGTCATAGTGTTATGTCTGTATATGTGGATATGTCTGTATGCTGCACACATGTTCATTTATACTTACATTAGAGTTGGGTATATATAGATATGCCCCAATTGTCTTATATGCATGTGGCCAGTTATGTCCCCCAGCCATGGAGCCCCCCCCCCCCGCCTACCTGCGGGTGCGGGTGATGGCAACAGATGGCTAGATTGTCCAGTTTCTGGTGACTTCAAAGGCAATTGATTTGAGGTTTATCAGCCTATTTACTATGCGGCCCCACCTTGTGTTTGTGACATGGCTGGGCGTGTGGTGCTGTGAGCCTCAGGGGGCCAGCCAGTTGTCTGCTGCAATCTGAGTGCATGCCTTCCGTCACACGCACACGATGATGTCACACCCCTGGAAGGGGGGGGGGGGGGGGGTGAGAGGGACTGATATATCAGTCCAAGACAAAGGAACAGGGCTCTCTTGCAACCAGACTAGAAGCAGAGACACATGAGGACTGCTGCCTGAAGGAAGAGAGGCCCATTTGGCCCTGGAGATGGCTGAGTATACGCTGGCATGGCATTGTACCTCCCTTGCAGTGCCAACCATATTCACCCCCCTTATTTCCCTACCACTATCCTAACCCTTTGTATCCCAGACCCCATGCTGCCCCTTGTAACCCCTGATATCCCTTATCCATTAACCCCTGCTGCGCCAGTCCCCTGTTAACCACCTTCTCCTACTCTGCACACCTTCTCCTACTCTGCCCTGCTGTGTCCCTGGACCCTTGCTGTATACAAACTATATAACCCTCTTGTAACCCCATAGGGACAGTATAGAGCTAGGCGGGTGGGTTGTTAATGTTACTTGTATGTGTGTATTGTATAGTTAGTTTGTGGGTGGAATTTGGGAACGTGTAGTGTAGTTGAGTACTGTATATTTAGTGTTGTGTTGTCAGTATTGCGTGCGTAGTGTATTGTAATAAATACTGTGTTACTTGTACCCTTTGTGTAGTGTGTACTTGTTAGCGGTAGTAAGTAAGGCGCATGCAGCTAGTATAGTGATTAGTGTAAGGCATAGCGAAGATATTGTGTAATTGTTATATAAAGGTATACTAGACGGCTCCTCCTATTTAGGAATATTAATTATCGATATTCGCATAATATTGGTGACTAATATTCCCCCTTTACAGATACATTCATAGAGATAGATGGCATCATTTATTTTTTATTAAGGCTACGCCATGAGTGGGCAGCACGGTGGCTCACTGGTTGGCACTGGTGCCTTGCAGTGCTGGGGTCCTAGGTTCATATCTGACCAATAACAACATCTGCATGGAGTTTGTGTGTTCTCCCTGTGCTTGTTTGGGTTTCCTCCAGGTACTCCAGATTCCTCCTACACTCCAAAGACATACAGATAGGGAACTTAGATTATGAGCCCCATTAAGGACAATTGGATGCTAATGTCTGTAATGAGCTGCGGTATATAGCAGCGCTATATAAGTGCATAAAATAAATAAATAAATTAGGTCTGGACACCTTGGGAGACTTTTTGAAGAGTATGGGTTTCTACTGTAAAATACCAGAAATGCATTTTCATTCAGACATAAGGTGCAGCAAATAATGACTGTTGGGCTCCACATTTATCCCTATCTTATATACAGGGTGGCCCACGAAAAAGTAGCCCACCTCCAGCGATAGTATGACAAGATGAATGAGCAAGTGGATTGTTATTTTTTTAATTACCCACAAGTCACAAAAGATGCTGAAAGTGGTCCCTGTTCCGGTCTATGCATCTTTGGGCACATCGGATTATGTTGGCTGATACTGCTTGCAGCTCTACAGCAGTGATGCTGCAGAAACAAAAATGTCCTGCTCTTTCCAACAAGATGGGACAACATGCCACATCTCACTGGCACGGATTCATGAACTGTTGATGTAGGAGCAAACTGTGAGTAGAGTTGAGCGAACACCTGGATGTTCGGGTTCGAGAAGTTCGGCCGAACTTCCCGGAAATGTTCGGGTTCGGGATCCGAACCCGACCCGAACTTCGTCCCGAACCCGAACCCGAACCCCATTGAAGTCAATGGGGACCCGAACTTTTCGGTACTAAAAAGGCTGTAAAACAGCCCAGGAAAGAGCTAGAGGGCTGCAAAAGGCAGCAACATGTAGGTAAATCCCCTGCAAACAAATGTGGATAGGGAAATGAATAAAAATAAAAATAAAATAAATAAAAATTAACCAATATCAATTGGAGAGAGGTCCCATAGCAGAGAATCAGGCTTCACGTCACCCACCACTGTAACAGTCCATTGTCAGATATTTAGGCCCAAGCATCCAGGCAGAGGAGAGAGGTCCCGTAACAGAGAATGTGGCTTCATGTCAGCAGAGAATCAGTCTTCATGTCATAGCAGAGAATCAGGCTTCACGTCACCCAACATTGGAACAGTCCATTGTCAGATATTTAGGCCCAGGCACCCAGGCAGAGGAGAGAGGTCCCGTAACAGAGAATCTGGTTTCATGTCAGCAGAGAATCAGTCTTCATGTCATAGCAGAGAATCAGGCTTCACGTCACCCAACACTGGAACAGTCCATTGTCAGATATTTAGGCCCCGGCACCCAGACAGAGGAGAGGTTCATTCAACTTTGGGTTGCCCCGAAATATAATGGTAAAATGAAAATAAAAATAGGATTGAATGAGGAAGTGCCCTGGAGTCCAATAATATATGGTTAAGGGGAGGTAGTTAATGTCTAATCTGCACAAGGGATGGACAGGTCCTGTGGGATCCATGCCTGGTTCATTTTTATGAACGTCAGCTTGTCCACATTGGCTGTAGACAGGCGGATGCGTTTGTCTGTAATGACGCCCCCTGCCGTGCTGAATACACGTTCAGACAAAACGCTGGCCGCCGGGCAGGCCAGCACCTCCAAGGCATAAAAGGCTAGCTCTGGCCACGTGGACAATTTAGAGACCCAGAAGTTTAATGGGGCCGAACCATCAGTCAGTACGTGGAGGGGTGTGCACACGTACTGTTCCACCATGTTAGTGAAATGTTGCCTCCTGCTAACACGTTGTGTATCAGGTGGTGGTGCAGTTAGCTGTGGCGTGTTGACAAAACTTTTCCACATCTCTGCCATGCTAACCCTGCCCTCAGAGGAGCTGGCCGTGACACAGCTGCCTTGGCGACCTCTTGCTCCTCCTCTGCCTTGGCCTTGGGCTTCCACTTGTTCGTCTGTGACATTTGGGAATGCTCTCAGTAGCGCGTCTACCAACGTGCGCTTGTACTCGCGCATCTTCCTATCACGCTCCAGTGCAGGAAGTAAGGTGGGCACATTGTCTTTGTACCGTGGATCCAGCAGGGTGGCAACCCAGTAGTCCGCACACGTTAAAATGTGGGCAACTCTGCTGTCATTGCGCAGGCACTGCAGCATGTAGTCGCTCATGAGTGCCAGGCTGCCCAGAGGTAAGGACAAGCTGTCCTCTGTGGGAGGCGTATCGTCATCGTCCTGCGTTTCCCCCCAGCCACGCACCAGTGATGGGCCCGAGCTGCGTTGGGTGCCACCCCGCTGTGACCATGCTTCATCCTCATCCTCCTCCACCTCCTCCTCATCCTCGTCCTCCAGTAGTGGGCCCTGGCTGGCCACATTTGTACCTGGCCTCTGCTGTTGCAAAAAACCTCCCTCTGAGTCACTTCGAAGAGACTGGCCTGAAAGTGCTAAAAATGACCCCTCTTCCTCCTCCTCCTCCTGGGCCACCTCCTCTTCCATCATCGCCCTAAGTGTTTTCTCAAGGAGACATAGAAGTGGTATTGTAACGCTGATAACGGCGTCATCACCACTGGCCATGTTGGTGGAGTACTCGAAACAGCGCACACAGGTCTCGCATGGAGGCCCAGTCATTGGTGGTGAAGTGGTGCTGTTCCGCAGTGCGACTGACCCGTGCGTGCTGCAGCTGAAACTCCACTATGGCCTGCTGCTGCTCGCACAGTCTGTCCAGCATGTGCAAGGTGGAGTTCCACCTGGTGGGCACGTCACATATGAGGCGGTGAGCGGGAAGGCCGAAGTTACGCTGTAGCGCAGACAGACGGCCCGCACTTTATGCAGCAGCTCTGACATGTCGGGGTAGTTGTGAATGAACTTCTGCACCACCAAATTCAGCACATGCGCCAGGCAAGGGATGTGCGTCAAACCGGCTAGTCCCAGAGCTGCAACGAGATTTCGCCCATTATCGCATACCACCAGGCCGGGCTTGAGGCTCACCGGCAGCAACCACTCGTCGGTCTGTTGTTCTATACCCCGCCACAACTCCTGTGCGGTGTGGGGCCTGTCCCCCAAACATATGAGTTTCAGAATGGCCTGCTGACGTTTACCCCGGGCTGTGCTGAAGTTGGTGGTGAAGGTGTGTGGCTGACTGGATGAGCAGGTGGAAGAAGAGGAGGAGGAAGCCGAGTAGGAGGAGGAGGCAACAGGAGGCAAAGAATGTTGCCCTGCGATCCTTGGGGGCAGAAGGACGTGCGCTAAACAGCTCTCCGCCTGGGGCCCAGCCGCCACTACATTTACCCAGTGTGCAGTTAGGGAGATATAGCGTCCCTGGCTGTGCTTACTGGTCCACGTATCTGTGGTTAGGTGGACCTTGCCACAGATGGCGTTGCGCAGTGCACACTTGATTTTATCGGATACTTGGTTGTGCAGGGAAGGCACGGCTCTCTTGGAGAAGTAGTGCCGGCTGGGAACAACATACTGTGGGACAGCAAACGACATGAGCTGTTTGAAGCTGTCTGTGTCCACCAGCCTAAATGACAGCATTTCATAGGCCAGTAGTTTAGAAATGCTGGCATTCAGGGCCAGGGATCAAGGGTGGCTAGGTGGGAATTTACGCTTTCTCTCAAATGTTTGTGAGATGGAGAGCTGAACGCTGGCGTGTGACATGGTTGAGATGCTTGGTGACGGAGGTGGTGGTGTTGGTGGTACATCCTCTGTTTGCTGGGCGGCAGGTGCCAACGTTCCTCCAGAGGCGGAGGAAGAGGCCGAGGCGGCAGCAGAGGTAGCAAGGGGAGCCTGAGTGACTTCCTTGTTTTTAAGGTGTTTACTCCACTGCAGTTCATGCTTTGCATGCAGGTGCCTGGTCATGTAGGTTGTGCTAAGGTTCAGAACGTTAATGCCTCGCTTCAGGCTCTGATGGCACAGCGTGCAAACCACTCGGGTCTTGTCGTCAGCACCTTGTTTGAAGAAGTGCCATGCTAGGGAACTCCTTGAAGCTGCCTTTGGGGTGCTTGGTCCCAGATGGCGGCGGTCAGTAGCAGGCGGAGTCTCTTGGCGGCGGGTGTTCTGCTTTTGCCCACTGCTCCCTCATTTGCTACGCTGTTGGCTCGGTCTCACCACTGCCTCTTCCTCCGAACTGTGAAAGTCAGTGGCACGACCTTCATTCCATGTGGGGTCTAGGACCTCATCGTCCCCTGCATCGTCTTCCACCCAGTCTTGATCCCTGACCTCCTGTTCAGTCTGCACACTGCAGAAAGACGCAGCAGTTGGCACCTGTGTTTCGTCATCATCAGAGACATGCTGAGGTGGTATTCCCATGTCCTCATCATCAGGAAACATAAGTGGTTGTGCGTCAGTGCATTCTATGTCTTCCACCTCTGGGGAAGGGCTAGGTGGATGCCCTTGGGAAACCATGCCAGCGGAGTCTTCAAACAGCATAAGAGACTGCTGCATAACTTGAGGCTGAGACAGTTTCCCTGGTATGCATGGGGGTGATGTGACAGACTGATGGGCTTGGTTTTCAGGCGCCATCTGTGCACTTTCTGCAGAAGACTGGGTGGGAGATAATGTGAACGTGCTGGATCCACTGTCGGCCACCCAATTGACTAATGCCTGTACCTGCTCAGGCCTTACCATCCTTAGAACGGCATTGGGCCCCACCAAATATCGCTGTAAATTCTGGCGGCTACTGGGACCTGAGGTAGTTGGTACACCAGGACGTGTGGCTGTGGCAGAACGGCCACGTCCTCTCCCAGCACCAGAGGGTCCACTAACATCACCACGACCATGTCCGCGTCCGCGTCCCTTACTAGATGTTTTCCTCATTGTTACCGTTCACCACAATAAGAAAAATATTATTTGGCCCAATGTATTGAATTCAAATTCAGGCCTTTTTTTACAGACACCTAACACTATCTGGCTATCTATTTAGGTACCGTATTACACTAATACAGGCACAGCAGTAACGACAGATTTAGCTGAATATAAATTTGAGGCTTAGTATTTAGGCCTCAAATCCTCTTTGTGCACTTTTCGCATAACGCAGGCCCCATAGAAATGAATGGGGTTGGGTGAAAATCGCAAGCATCCGCAAGCAAGTGCGGATGCGGTGCGATTTTCATGCACGGTTGCTAGGTGACGATCGGGATGGGGAACTGATTATTATTGTTTTCCCTTATAACATGGTTATAAGGCCCGGCATCTCTTCTGTCTTCCTCCTTGCTGTGTGCAGGAAAAGGACCTGTGGTGACGTCACTCCGGTCATCACATGATCCATCACCATGGTAAAAGATCATCTGACGGACCATTTGATGACCGGAGTGACGTCACCACAGGTCCTTTTCTGCACACAGCAAAAAAGAAGACAGAAGAGAAGCCGGGCTGCGCGATCAAGTGGTTTAAGGTGAGTTAAATTATTTTTTATTTTTTAACCCCTCCAACGCTATTGTACTAAGCATTCTGTATTCAGAATGCTATTATTTTCCCTTATAATCATGTTATAAGGAAAATAATACAATCTACAGAACACCGATCCCAAGAAGAATTAAGGGGGTCATTTATCAAACTGGTGTAAAGTAGAACTGGCTTAGTTGCCCATAGCAACCAATCAGATTCCTCATTTCATTTTCCAAAGGAGCTGTCCAAAATAAAAGATAGAATCTGGTTTAATTTATGCTACAGATTTCCACAGTATATTTCCCTGTTTGCAATGCGTGGGGTTAGATCTTTGGTAAATTCGCACCGAAATCCACTGTGGAATGTCAGGAAAATCTGCAGTAAAATTTCCATGTTGGGCAATCTTCCCCATGTGGCCGTGCCATAGCAGCCAGAACTGGTAGTGACACCTGCTGCTGTCTCAGGAAAGGGACCCTGTCACACACAGCCAGCAAAGGGGGAAGTGGCCAACGTTGTGCTGCTCTCTCCTTTCACTTTAGTGGGACTTAAGAAAATAGTAGGCGAGCTCCGCTCTTTTCGGATGTGACATTTTTGATATGGATATGCCGTTAATGGGCAGATATTTTACCCCGCAGAGCAGGTTTTGTCTATCAATCTGAAACAGTTGCTTTCCAACCACATATTTACTATGCTTTTCTGTGCTTCTGTAGGAACTCGACTTTATGGATTAAACACACAGCAGTCATAGCATCACCAAAATGTATGATGCAGCGACCAAGCAGGTTCAAATACCAACCACACAGAGACGGTTACAACAGTCTTCCTATCTGCGTGGCATGCCGGTGGACGCCAGGCTGATAGTTAAGGCAAGAAGCTTTCAGGATACAAGCCGCAGACCAGCGTCCCAGATGGAGAAACCAAGAGTCAACAGAGATCACAACAGTCTTCGTCTTTTTTCCCTGTGACACAAACTGGCCAAATGTGCCCAGATTTTTGCCTTCTTCTGGATCACAATTTTTCTCTGCAGGGATTTTGTTTTAATAAATGATTTTGAAATGGTTAACCGTGTCTTATGTTTATTTCTCTATGTGATAAGGAGCCCAAAGAAAAGTATCCTGCTGTTTTCCCCTATGACCACTTACACTGAAGTAAGCTAGGACTTTCATTTTGAAACAGAACAGGTTAAGTGTCATCTAAGAATTTTCAGGACAGTTGGAGGACTTTGAATTCGGGTTGAGTTTATTCATCCAGAATGGAATTTTCTGACCAGTTAGGTAGAATCGGACCTGCTATAGATAGACGGCCTATCTTGTATCGTGTATTATATATCTTATTGTGTGAGTTGTATCCCATATTGTTCTGATCCTTCTGTATTTGATAAAGGATGACTTTCGGCTCCGCTGAATCTGGGAGGCTGTGTGGTGATAGGAACATCTATTGTTTCATCCAATTCAATTATGCTTATACCAGATGTTGGGTCAACTGGGCCATTGTGGTATTGTTTAATAAGATAAGCACCAATCTTCACACAAGCAAATCACTTAATCCCAAGGAAATGTATGGAGGTCTAGAGATACAGTCTCTACTCACAGCATGAGGTGGACAGGCTGTAGGTCTACATAGGAATAGGAGTAAATATACATATTAGGGCTCATGTACACGGTCATAAGTGTTTTATTGTCTGTAAATGGCGGATATGCTACAAGCCGGATCCCAGCCGAGTGCCTGCCGACATTTATTTTTTAACTTCTGTAGAAATGTCCAATCCTTGTCCACAAAACGGACAAGAATAGGACATGTTCTACCATTCTACAGCTATTGGAGTGACTGTAAACACATGTGTGTGATCCTCTGAGGTGGAAGCAGGTAGACACTGACCCTGTTTTATCCTTAAAGGGGTTATCCCATGACTAATGTAAAAAAAGTCAAATCAGACATCATATAGTACATGACAACCTCTTTCTAACAAAGCTAGAACCAGCCCTGTACCTCACATGGATCCAGAGATCTCCCCATTCAATGCTCTGCTAGATTGATATCAAGAAGGCAGCTCAAAGGGAGTGTCTTTTCTGCTGCAGCTAAGGGGGCGTGTCCTGGCTCTCGCTATCCCAGCTCAGGAGCCAGTTGAAAGATGAAACTGAGCATGTGCGGCCATCTCAGTGAGCAGGTCAAAGAAATAAGAAAACAAACAAACAGCAGGTGGCGCTACACAGATACATTTTATTGAATAACTTTGTGGCTATGCTAACCTTTTAATTACATATAAATACCAAAGTATTCAGACCCAGGTGCTGGTTTGAAAACTGTAGAATATTTTCTGTGGGACAACCCCTTTAAATGCTGTGGGGAGAAAAAAAAATTCTCTCTGTAATGGAGATCGCAAATTCGAATAATACATCTGGTATGTCACTGTCCATGTTGTGGGACTATTTGTGAGGTATTCCAGCTTCGCCTGTCTTTAAAGTGAATGGGGCCCGCCGCAAACTTGCGGTTCGCGAACCGCCCCGGCCGATGTTCGTCCATCACTACACCCGGGACCCCCGCCGATCAGCTGTTTGAGAAGGCAGTAGTGCCACAGCTTTCTCTCAGCTTTCCCTAGGCCAAGTGACATCACATTCGTTGGCCTCTATACAATGTACAGCGCTCTGATTGGTAAACTGTGAGAAGGTCTGTTGCATTCTCAAACAGCTGATCAGCGAGGGTCTCGGATGTCAGACCACCACTGATCAGATATTGATGACCTATCCAGAGGATAGGACATCAGTATAAAACTCCCAGAAAACCACTTTAATGTGTGGAGGCTGACTCAAGAAGGAAGATGTTGAGCCAGACTGGAATTATCAGATATACAACTACATTAGGCATATTAATCCTAACATCTCCTTGTAGAGACGGATTGCACAAGGTATTAAATCATTAGTTGATATACAGTATGTACTCATTTAGTTATATACCTTTAAAAGGGTATTGCGGTAGGAAAACGTTATCAGATCAGGTTGGCGGGGGTACTACCGGTGGGACCCCCACCAATCACAAGCCCCCTGCTGCTCCCCTGAAATGACCTGCGCGGCTGGTCGCACAAGCGCATGGCCGCTCCATTCATTTCTGTGGGTGTTCCGGAGATAGCCAAGCACTGTACTCGCCTATCTCCGGAACTTCCATAGAAATGGATAGAGCAGGATAACTTTCACCTACCAGAATACCCCTTTGAGAAGTTTTAGCCAAAGGCCTCTGATTTGTTAGCATATCTTCAGATTAAGGGCTTGTTCACACAAACGTGCCGTGTTTTGCGGTCCTCAAATTGCGGATTCGCAAAACACGGATGCTCCTTTATAGAAATGCCTATTCTTGTCAGAAAAACGGACAAGAATAGGACATGATATATAATTTTTGCAGGTCTACGGAACGGAGCAACGGATGAGGACAGCTGAGTTCATACTTGAGTTATTTGGTCAGTTTTGGCCCCGTAACTGCCCAAATAAGTGAAATGTGCAGTGATTCTAAGTGCAACGCCTGTCATCTGCATGTCATATGACTCACAGTACGATTTCACTACCAAAGCAGACTCCATATGTGTGTAACTGCAAGGCACAGTGTTCTACACCACTATAAAGGCTCTCTGCAGCCAGGAAACAGCGAATCGAATTTTTGAAAAATTCACTTATCTCTAGTTGCCAGGGGAGAAAGGTCAGCCTTTCAAATGGGAGACTATTTTGTTGCTTTCCAGTCTTCTGGACTCACAAAGGAGTGTCTTCGACTCCTATACACTGGGCATTCCATGACTGGTTTCATGATCCTCCCATCAATTGGTCCAGCAATTTCATTAATTCCTCTTATCAAAAATGTGATATAGCAATATATATGTTAAATTAAAAATATCAATGTGTAATACCCTGAAGCACAAAAACCCAATACTAATGTATTGTTATTGTCCATATTGCCTCCTTTGCTGGCTTGATTCATTTTTCAGTCACATTATACACTGCTCATTTCCATGGTTATGACCACCCTGTAATCCAGCAGCTGTGGTCGTGCTTACACAATGTAGGACAAGGCACTGGCCTATGTGCACTCCCACAGTGCTGGCCACCAGGTGGTGAGGTGACAGTTTCTCTTGAAATTAAGGGGCACATTTATTAGGACTAATAAAAGCCTGTAGCTAGCGGGGTATCCGCCGAAGGTATGAAGAGGCGCATGCCTCTGCATAACTTCAGCGCATCCACTTTATACGCCTAAAACAGCAACTAAGCATTGATCCGCCATCTGCGCCTGAAATAATCCTAATTTAGGAGTATTTGAGTGTAGTAAATGACCCCCTAAATCTGTGCAGCAGCTCTAGCCATTCTGACAGCTCCCTGACCGGATGTAGCTGCTTGCAGAATCTTTATATGTAATGTACATTCCAGGGGCATAGCAAGTAACCGTGGGGCTTCATAGCAAAATTGACTTGGGCCCCACTCTATCATGACCACCTTCTGCAGCAATTCCAGTAAATTAATTGTATGATTATTATGGTCTCCCTGATGCACAAGGATAATGTAAAAGTTGAAGTGACTTTATTGTACATATTGTAGATAATTTACACAGTTATGTCACAAAATAGCAATAAAGGACACACAATAGAAAGGTCATCATGTATCTCTTCTCTGTGTTGAGAAGGGGTAATACAGGGTGGCTCACGAAAAAGTAGACAGTCTCCAGCAATAGTATGACAAAATGAATGAGCAAGTGGATTGTTTTTTTAATAACCCACATGCCACACGATGCAGAAAGTGGTCCCTATTCATATCTATGCATTTTTTGGCACGTCGGATTATGTCGGCTGATACTACTTGTAATGTTGCGGATAGTGTTTGTGATATTTTCCTTCAGTTCATCCAGGGATGTGGATTGTTAGCGGACATTTTCTGTTTTGAATTTCCCAACAGATAAAAATTGCATGAGGAGAAGTCTGAGGAACGTGTTGGCCATAACCCCTTGCTCACAGTTTGCTCCTACATCAACAGTTCATGAATCCGTGCCAGTGAGGTGTGGCATGTTGTCCCATTTCTTTACAGACATTAGCAATCTAATTGTCCTTAATGGGGCTCACAATCTCAGTTCCCTATCAGTATGTCTTTGGAGTGTAGGAGGAAACTGGAGTACCTGGAGGAAACCCAAACAAGCACAGGGAGAACATACAAACTCCATGCAGATGTTGTTATTGGTCAGATATGAACCTAGGACCCCAGCACTGCAAGGCACCAGTGCCAACCAGTGAGCCACCGTGCTGCCCACTCATGGCGTAGCCTTAATAAAAAATAAATGATGCCATCTATCTCTATGAATGTATCTATGCTTCAAGAGGGACAACTGATTAATTCCTTAACATATGGAAGCTCAAAAACTGTCAGAAGAATCTTGTCACCCACACTTTTAAAAATATGATTTTTTTTTTTTTTTTTTTATAAATATTTTATTTATTATCATACAAAAACTACATACCAATATTACATTTACAATATTATAAAATCCATAAGTCCGTCAATTCTAATTTTTTAAACATAGTTAAATATAATTTCATGCAAGTGTCCATAATTATGTGCATGTTAACAAAATCAAATGGAGATCTCACTTCCTGGGAAGAAAGCAGGACCCACCCGGCATCAAAAGCTTTAATAATGCAGATGGACAAAAACATCTTATTTAATATTATTATCTCTATAAGGGGCAGGGAACAGAGGCCCGCAGCCCGGGCGGCCCGCCAAGCAGCGAACATGCACCGCATACGGCCTCTCTCAAACATAAGTGAGCACGATCGACAGGATCAACACTCGTGTGGCGAATCATCTGGTGCTCACATACACCGTACGGGGCGAGCTCACAACGATCTTTAATCGCACACTTCCATAGAACCGAAGAAAAAGGGGGGTCCAGCAGTCTTCTATCACAGTGGTGTAAAGCCCACTCACGTGTTTTACTGCCTCATCCCCGTGTGGTTAAGTTGAGTATTAATGCCCTGTTTAAGCATAACTCGCATGTGTTTACCACGGTGTCTCGTGTAGAAAAGGACTCGAGTCAAATGTCGCTCAGCAGTCTCCGGCAATTGAAGAGAATATAAACAAAAACAGAGCCAAAACCAGCACTGTCTCATTAAGATAGCACAACCCAACACCGACTCCATCTCATTAAAAGAAGACACATAGTAGCACCCATCCCACACATGTGTCAGATCACTGCCCGTGGTTGAGGCTCATGTCCGACAGGAAGAGCCGCATCCCGGGTCACGCCCGATGCCCGGACCCCCGAGATCCCGAGCCCCGGGCCCCCGCCCATGTATTACTCAATATTTTAGGTAGGTCAAAAATTAACCAATATCTGATGCCGGTGGGTCCTGCCAACCTCCAGCATTTCTAGAGATACTCCAATACTCCATTATGACTTCGCATTCTTCACTAATACATTGCATACAAAAAGAAACCGGACTAATTGGATCTTCCCCAAAGCAACCCCACCATCCCCCTCCCCCCCCCCCCCCCCACCTTGCAGGACCAAAAAAAAAATAATTTAAAAAATTCCTAGTTAATTAATCGTGTCCCAATCTTTCCACAGTTTACTCCACTTTAAGTAGGATCCTCTTTGTTTGTACGAAATCTTCTTGTAGCTTTTCACCTTCTCAACCAGACCCAGCCAGTTGTTACAGTCTGGAGCGGAAGAGCAAAACCATGCTCTGGAGATAAGAAGCCTAGCCAGAAACATCACCTTAATCAGCAATCGGCCTTTTGTAGGTTGCTAATTAACCTCCGATAAATCTCCCAGGACCCATATCCTGGGGGACAAAGGAACAACAATGTTGAGTTTACGAGCCAGATTGGTTTGAACCAATCTCCAGTACCTGCTCACCATTGGGCAGTCCCAGAACAGATGTAAATGATCTGCCTCGGATTCACCGCAGCGTGGGCAGTCAGAGGAGGTTCTAAGTCCTCTCCTATATAACCATATAGGTGTCACATATATTTTGTGCAAAATGTTAAATTGTACAACAGTGTGGTTAAAATTATGTGAAACCAATTTTAAACTTTCCCCTATATTCTCCCAGTTTGGAGGGCCCGTCTCTGAAAGCAAAGATGACCAGGCTCTCTGTCCCCGTGAAAGAACATCCGAAATTTTTTTTTTCATTAAGTGTCTATAGCAATGTGATACTTTAATTCTCGTGACAATTTTCTTGCAAATTAAATCATGTAAAAATTCAGGAGTATCTATAGTAAAAAGATAGCGATTCACAGTGCTAGAGAGTGCTGACCTCAGTTGAAAATATGCATACCAAGCCACCTCACCTAAATTTGCCCCTTGCTTTAGTTCTGCAAGGGGCAAAATGTGTCCACCACTGACCACTTGATGCAGGTACTGAACATTCTTGGTCCTCCAATACTGGCTACAACTCAAATCATTTAAATTCAAAAGCTTTGGATTATGCCATAATGGAGTACAAATGAGTGATGCCCCAGCTCCACACCAGTTCCTTATATTTCGCCAAGTCTTTATGGCCATTCTGCAGAAAAGTGTATACCCATTTAGTGCATTTGATAAATAGTCAGACTCAAGTACTGTAAAAAAATCCGCAAAACCACCTTACTGCAGAAATGGCTATTTTCCCAATCATTAAACAAGCAAAGTTGAGAGGCCACAAAATAGCCCCTAAAATAGGGGAGGTTAAGACCTCCCCGATTATAGGGCATAGAGAAGTAGAGTACCTTCAATCTCACACGCTTCCTCCCCCATATTAAATCATTAAGCATCCGCTCTATCAATCTGAAGTACTTATCTACGATCCATATAGGCGAATTGCGCAAGACGTAAAGAACCTGGGGCAGCACTACCATTTTTATTAATGAAATTCTGTCCGCTCTTGCTGACAGGATTTTTTGCCATATCTTAATTTTAGCCCTCAGCTTTATCAGCAAGGGAAGCAGATTGAGTTGTAGGTATTCCTGGGGTTTGGCAGAAACTGTTATCCCCAGGTACTTTATTGAATCAGAGATCGTTAGCTGGTTATCCCATTAACCCCGCAGTTCGTCTATAGGGAGGAGAACGGTCTTCTCCCAGTTGATCTCCAGACCAGAAGGACCGGAAAAGAGACCAACCAGGTCCATTATGCGGGGAAGAGTAGTGTCTGTTTGATGCATAAAAATCAAGATATCGTCTGCATAAAGGGATACTCGATCATGATTCCCCATTGTGCCAAAACCAGCCACCCTCGGATCCTGCCTTATACTAGCCGCTAAAGGTTCAATGTAAATATTAAATAGCAGGGGGGAAAGAGGACAGCCTTGACGGGTGCCTCTTCCTAGTGCAAAGCTCTCTGTTGTCATATCATTAATCCTTATCCTGGCAGCTGGGGAGTTATATAGAAGCTGTACCATCGCCAAGAATCTTGGGCCAAAGCCCATTTTTTTCATCACCTCCCAGAGAAAGGTCCACTCCACCCTGTCGAAGGCTTTAATAGCATCCAACGACAGGATGGAGCGGGCACCGCTCCCCGGGGACTGAATATTCATGAATAGCCTATGCAGGTTGTGATGGGTACCCCTTTTTGGCATAAAGCCATTTTGATCTGAGTGGATAATAGTGGATATAACCCGCGAGAGCCTCCTAGCCAAAATTTTTGATAGTAACTTAACATCAGTATTTAATAAAGAAATTGGTCTATAGGAGCTCAATTCTGCCGGGTCTTTATCCTTTTTTGGAATTAAGACAATGAGAGCCTTCATCATAGAGCATGGTAAACCCCCTCCCTGTATTGCTTGGGAAAACACCTCTAGCATCTGGGGGAGAATCGTCTCGCTATACTTACGATAAACCTCGTATGGAAGGCCATCCAATCCTGGCGATGAGCTCCCCGAGACAGACCCCAGAGCCTCCCTCAGCTCAGAGAGAGACAACTTCTCTTCCAGATATTCTATTTGAGCTTCATTTAAGGTAGAAAGTGGAATCCTCTCCAAGAACCGCATCGCCAGTTCGGATGACAAACCAGAAGAGGATCTGTATATCTGAGCAAAATATTGTAGAAAGGTATCCCTGATCCCTTCTGGATTTGTTATAATTTCCCCCTCTAAATTACGGATTGAGGTGATAGATTGATTTTTCCTATCTTGTTGTGTAATTATTCTTGCTAAGAGCTTACCAGGGCGTCCAGACTCCGAAAAATATTTAAGCCCCTTAAAGAATACTCTATGGTTTGCTTTCTCTACTAGATAATTCTCCAAAAAGCAGCTAGCCTTCTGCATCTCTTCCCTGTTGTATTCCGTGGGTTGACTGGTAAATCGCTCAGTTGTAGATGCAGCAATCTTAACCAATTCCTCCTCTTTTTCCCTAAATGTTCTCTTTGCTGCAGCAATCTCACTTATAAAGACCCCTCTTAAGTATTTTTTCAAGGCATCCCATACTATATTGATGCTAGCAGAGGGAAGATTCACCTCCCAAAAGGAGGATATCAGTAGTTTAATAGACTGAGGATTCTCCAAAATGGTGAGCCAATATGGGTTCAGCTTGAATCCTAGCCCCCTTCTATCCTTATTCTCCCCAGTGCGAACCTCAACTAATACGGGTGAGTGGTCCGAAACAGTTCTTACTCCGTATCGTATCTTACGGATATTACTCAAGTTGCTCTCATTGGTGAATGCTAGATCAATCCTAGACATTGCTCTACCGCCCCTACTGACACAAGAGTATACTCTCTTTCCTCCGCCGAGGTGTTCCCATATATCTACCACTCCTACCTCTAAACAAAACTGGGGCAACGAGGAGTTACAAGGGTTCCTCCCCCGATCTGCATCTAAAGTGAATCTATCCTTATTGGGGTCCATGACCGCATTAAAATCCCCCATCAGGATTAACCGACATTCTGATCTATTTTCAGAAAAAAGCATTAACTGAATCAATGGGTACATTGAAAATGGAGGGGGTATATAGAAGAAAGCCAGAATATAACTGTGGCCATACAGCTTACCATGTAGGAAAATAAATCTACCCTGATCATCTATATGGGATTTTATAAGGATGAAATCTACAGAGTTATGAATCAGGACTGAAACGCCCCTGGAAGATCCGCTGAAAGTGGAGTGATAAGATTGAGAGTGCCATCCCGTTGCCAGACGGCACAGGGTTTCTTTAGTAAGATGAGTTTCTACTATACAAATAATTGCTGGAAGGTATCTTTTTACTGCATCCATGATAGCTTGCCTTTTAACCCTTTCCCCGAGCCCTCTGACATTCCAAGATACAATTCTAATGGACATCAGTCAAAACAAAAAGGGAAAAAAGGAAAAAAAAAAAAAAGAGAAAAAAACCCCCGACCTGCAAGGTGGGTTCCCACCCCCCCTCTCCATTGATCTGCCCGATCTAGTCAGCGAACCTCTAACCTCCGGCCGTTCTCCCCCAACCTAGCCCCGCCTCCCAACCATCCCTTCGAACATGATAATACACAGTTTCAAATGCCCGTTTGGTCAATCCAGTCTGACGCTTGTTGTGGTGTCTCGAAAAAAAGGGAAATCCCATTATGGATCACTCTTAATTTCGCTGGATACTGTAGAGAATATTTGATATCCTTTAGCGCCAAACGCTTCTTTATCTCTATAAAATTACGTCTTTTTTCCTGAGTCTGCCGCGCAAAGTCAGGAAAGAAGAGCAACTTAGAACCCTGATATTCAATGGGTGTACATTCTCTTGCTCTTCTTAATATCATATCTCTATCGGCGGACAATAATAATTTCATTAAAATTGTACGCGGCGGCCTCCCTGGAGTAGGTTTTCCTCCTGGCATTCGGTGGGCTCTTTCTATTTGAAACATAGGAGAAAAATTATCACTGCCGAGATTGTGCATGACCACATCTTTGAGTTGCTCCTCTAGATGCCGGCCTTCAACCCCTTCTGGAAAACCAATTATACGAACATTGTTCCGCCTTGACTTATTCTCAAGATCCTCTAGCTTAGTGTTGTAATACTTGATTTTCTGAGGCGAGAAGTAAAGTTTTAGATTTTAAAGTGACTATATCGGTTTGCAGGGAAACAACAGTTTTTTCCACATTGAGGACTCGGTCACGGATCTTTACTAAGTCTTCTCTAATTAAGGAGATGTCGCTCTGCACTGAACCCAATTGAGTAGACATCCCCTGCACCAGAGTGCCGTTGTTTTCCACGGCACAAAGGATTTTATCCAAAACAGACGGATCATATTCTGTTCGCATTTGTACAGGGAGACCTTCCTCTACCACCTCCTGGTCTGCCTCCATTGATCCGTCCTCGGAGGGTTCCTCAAACTGGGGTGTTTTAGCATTTTTCTTCAAGTTAGCAGAGAGTTTAGTTTTAGCTGAGTTCTTTTCGTTAAGGAAGGGCGATTTCAAAAACTTGTCGATCTTATTCTCTGGTGTCTTAGACCCCAATTTAGTTGCAGAGGAGTCCACTGATCGTCGCTTTGGGGCCATTCTCTTCCCTTTTTTTCCCCTCGTTTTCTTCCTTTTTTATAAATTTTTACATTTCTTTATGTTTCTTTTTTTTTTTTTTTTTCCCTCCCCCCACTCTCCTCACCTCACCCTTTCCTTCCTTTTTCCCAATTTATACTCTCCTTTATGTCTCCTTTTTACTTCTTTCTCCCCTTATTCTTCCTCCTTTTAACCCCTTCCTCTCCGCCTCTCTTATTCCTCTTTTCCTCCCCCACCCCTCCGTCCCCCCCCTACCTAACACCACAGAGAGAAACAGGAAAAATCAGGCAAAAATACGTCCTCCCAGCAAACACAAGAACCAACAGTGCAGCAAAAATAAAGTCAACGAGGGCTGTATTCTCACGTGTCCAGAGGAGAAAGGGAGACAGGGAGCTCTCGCTAATCGCCGGGTGTCACCAGGGTCACCAGAGTGACAGGCAATCCAGATCGCAAGGAGACCGGAAAAGCAGCAGACCAGAGGACCCGCCGCACATCAGCTGAGGAGAAGCAGCAGGCAGAGCAGTGAAGCAGCCGGATCCAGAAGCAGAGACGAGACGAAAAACGAGCCAGCAGCGAGGGAGGAAGACAGGAGGTCCCCGGAATGGCAAAGCAGCTGAATCCAGAGACAGAGGAGGAGAGAGGAACCGACAGCAGGGGGAAGGCGGCGGAAGATCCCGTGCAGGACGCCCGGCAACCGCCGCAACAGCAACCAGGCAGCCACGAGCGGCAAACGGGGCAATCCAGGAGCCAACCCAGGTATAGCGCAGAGACGCCACTCAGTACATCGGCGCTTCGGCGTCAGCTGTGCGGCATCAGCTATTCAGCTGTTCGGATGAGCCGGGAACTTGGAGGGAGCAGGCCAGCGAGGGGAGAACGAGACGTGCTGTGTTCACGTCATCACGCCATCCGTGGCTTGATACACTGTGGCCTCTTTTGATATGTCATGGTTGTAATTGCACTTGAAAAAAAAATATGAGGTTCTTAGCACACAAGCTGATGACATTGTGTGAGCCCATCTGCCACGTCAAGGCGACCTCATTCAGATAGGTCCCTACACTAAGACTTTTTTTTTTTTATAACATGATTTACACTGATTTGCACTATTAATTTGAAAAGCCAAACTGATAAGCAGTATATTGGTGTTTCTCTATATCAACTGACTACTGTATATAAAATAATGTAAAAGCACACTGCAAGTGATAACACCAGTTACACTCAATATATCCTTTTATATGTATAACGTGTTAGTGTAGGGACCCACCTAAACAAGGAGGGATTAAGCACTGCAAAAGGGCTAACAAAACAGATGTGAATTTAATACAGTATATGAAATAGAATTCAACCCATGCAATGTTATAACAATATTGATTGCAACTGGTACACCATGCAATGTTTGTATAGTCAGTCACTGCAGAGGAAAAGCTTTTTTGTTTTTGGTGCATTATGTGGCGGAGGCCAAGATTTTCTAAAATGTAACATTTAGAACAGAACTTTTCTCCTATTACTGTGGACATTGTATAGATATCACACAGGAAGTGATATCATACACTATATACACTACATTTAACCTATATACAGACACTATATAAATTACACTGATCCTATATACACACTGAATACATTTACCCTATACATAGACCACACTTACCTTTCACATACACTATATAGACTAGACTTACCCTGTGTATGCACAGTATATATATACTACATTACACTTACCTGATATACATACTATATAGACTACACTTACCGTAAATATACACTAGACTATTCTTACTCTATATATGCATTACATAGAGTATGTGTACCCTAAATATACACTATATACATTATACTTGCCTTATACATACACTATATACTGTACACATACCTTATACACTAAATATTGATGACACTAACCCTATACAAGCACTATATACACAATATATACACTATATACTCTACAGATACTCAATATACAGACTAAGTATAAAGATTACACCTATATACACACTACATAGACTACACTATACATATGCTATATACACTACATTAATCCTATATGCTGACACTATATAGATTGCTTATCCTATATACACGCTATATACACTACACTTACCTTTATTACAGACATTAAATAGATTACACTTATCCTATAAGCACACTATATAGATTACACCTTTGCTATGTAAACACTTTGTAGACTACACTTACCTTACGCATAAACTGTATACACTACACTTACCCTATATACACTATACATACACTTTATATACTACACTTACCCTATATACAGGCACTTTATAGATGAATTATCCTATATACACACTATATATACTACACTTACCGTATGTAACGATATAATGACTACACATATCATATACATACACTATATACATTAAACTTACCCCATATACAGAAACTATATAAATTACACATATCCTATACATACAATATATACATTGCACTTATCCCACATATAATACAGATACCCTAAATACAGATAATATATAAATTAAACAACACTTACCCTGTACAAACACTATATACACTATACATTTACTATATACTCTACACATACCTAATATACAGACTAGTTATAAAGATTACACTTATCATATATACAAAACATAAATACTACATTTATGCTATATACATACTACATAGACTACACTATGCAGATATACTATATACAATACACTTACCCTATACATAAACTATATACACTGCATTTCTCCTATATGCAGACACTATATAAATGACGTCCCCTATATACACACTATATATACTACACTTACCTTATATGCAGACATTAAATAGATTACACTTATCCTATAAGTGCACTATATAGATTATACCTATCCCATGTACACACTATGTAGACTACACTTACCTGACACATTCACTATATACACTACACTTACCCTAAACACACACTGTATACACTATACAAACATTATATATACTAATCTTACCCTATATACAGGCAATATATAGATTATTTATCCTATATATACACACTAAATGCAATTCAATTGCCATATATACACACTGCATTGATGAGAAATATCATATGCATACACTATATACACTAAACTTACCCAATATACAGAAACTATATAAATTACACTTATTCTATACATACAATATATACATTACACTTACTCTACATATGTAACATATATACACCACACTTACCCTATATACAGACTCTATGTAGAATTGCTATCATATATGCACACTATATGCACTACACTTACCGTATATACACACTATATAGACTACATATACCATATACATACAATATATATATATGTAAATATATATATATATATATATATATATATATATATATATATTACACTTAGCCAATATACAGGCACTGTATAAATTACACAACACTTACCCTATAAAAACACTATATATATATATATATATACTATACATACACTATATACTCTACACATGCCCAATATACAGACTAACTATAAAGATTACACTTATCTTATATATAAAACTTAAAGACTACAGTTATCCTATATATACACTACATAGACTACACTATATATATACTATATACAGTACACTTACCCTATATATAAACTATATACACTACATTTATCCTATATGCAGACACTATATAGATTGCTTATTCTATATAAACACTATATATATTACACTTACAGAGGCACAGATTGGAATCCCATGAAAGCACTACAGAGTACTTCCGTGGGTTTTCTGTTTGTGCCTCTACACAGCAAAAAAGGAGTGCATGCGGACCGCAACAGAGGCAAGGCCGGCACACATGAGCCCTAAGTCACATGACAGTGACATTACTTACGGCAGCAGCTATTTTCCAATATTGAGGACATGTTGCAAAAAAAACTGAGTAACCAGAGCTGTGGCAGGGACGTGGACTGTGACTCGGTGACTCGGCACTTGTGCACATCGATCTGCTGCCACTTCTCAAACAGTGCAGATCCAGAAAGTGCATGCTCCAATGATGCAAGACTACACCTGGAAGTGAAGGCACCGAACCTGGCGCCTTCCCTTCAGGGGGGACTGACGTGTCTCGGTGCATGTGCAGTCGGAATCTGCTCAGGAAGCAGAAGATCAGGTCCACAAGAACTGAGTCACAACACAGGCACGAAAATCCTGGGCTAGGCAAGATGTCAGGCCCTGTCAATCAGAGAGGAGATGGGCATTTCAGAAGCGGAGCACCAAGGCTTCTGGCCATCCCCTTCTGCTTGAAAGAGCAAACTTGCATAATAATAAAAGAACAGATATTTAAAGGGAACCTGTCACTGGGATTTTGTGTATAGAGCCGAGGACATGGGTTGCTAGATGGCCGCTAACACATCAGCAATATCCAGTCCCCATAGCTCTGTGTGCTTTTATTGTGTAAAAAAATCGATTTGATACATATGCAAATGAACCTGAGATGAGTCCTGTCCCTTACTCATCTCACATACAGGACTCATCTCAGGTTCATTTGCATACGTATCAAATCGATTTTTTTACACAATAAAAGCACACAGAGCTATGGGGACTGGGTATTGCTGATGTGCTAGTGGCCATCTAGCAACCCATGTCCTCGGCTCTATACACAAAATCCCAGTGACAGGTTCCCTTTAAGGAATGCTGCTATATACAAAGATACTAAGGTATCATTTTAATGGCATGATCAACCCTACCAGGCAACATGCCTGGTTTAATAGGGTTGATCATGCTGACAGACGCTCTTTAAGAATATACTATACACTGAGAATATATGTAATGCCTGTTGATGTTTTCTCCTGTGGTCGTGGGAAGGTTCTCTGTGAAGACTGCAGAGACTGAAGATTGTGTCTGAAATAAAAAGAAAACATGACATAAATATTCCAGCAGTTGTTGGACTCTTTAACACATACTGTCTATGAGGATGGACCCCGTGTCTCAGTCTAGTATCAAACAACGAGTGACCCCGATGTCCATTGTAACTTGTCACACCTCACCTTTCATTTGCTAAGTGAACTGGACAACTGCAGCTTCTGATACTCACTAATTTCCAACATTCTGTCATTTTCTGTTATTTTGTTGATGTCGTCACATAAAAAATGTACATGGAGTCTCAGCCCAATGGAGAGTCTTAAAGGGTTGCAAAAAGAAGTATAAAAAGGATTCCCAAATCGTGCACTGAGACCCTATTTAGCATAAAACAGCAATTTGGGTAATAAAAGAATCAAGCATATTATTATTTTTTATCCACATAGCCGTATCAGGGCTTGTCTTCTGCAGTACAAGATGTACTTTCTAATGGCGCCATTTATAGTTGCATACAATGTGAATGGGAAGCGGAAACAAATTTTAAATGGGGTGGAATTATAACAAAATAAACAATTCTGCACTGGTTTTATATTAGTTTTTTTTAACACTGTTTCCTATGCATTAAAACTGACCTATTATTTTTATTCTTGGTCATTACGATTACATTAGTCCCAGGTGCCTGCAGTGTAAAACAGAAGACACCTGGCGGATATCGCGCCCGCTCTGCTCATGCGGTTTTTGTTACAGAAGCGCACAGAAATCCGTACAGAAATTTGTGCTGACTTTCTGCTCCTTACCCTACACCTGTGTACCGGCACCCTAAGGCTTGGAGGGGAGTATGCAAATTAACTCATACCAGCCCAACCAACTATCTGAATAAGAAATTACCCTTTTTGGGAGGGTTTTTCCGATACTGTAGTAATAGAGCAAGATTTGCATTTAAGGGTTCAATCCCAAAAAGCTGGTTTCACAAGCTAAGGCCTCATGCACACGACCGTGCTGTTTTTTTGCGGTCCGCAAACCGCAGATCCGCCAAAATCGGAAGCCGCCCATGTTGCCTTCCGCAATTTGCGCCGGCAATATAAATGCCTATTCTTGTCCGCAAAGCACTGACAAGAATAGGACATGTTCTATTTTTTTTAGCGGGGCCGCGGAACGGAGCCACGGATGCGGACAGCGCACAGAGTGCTGTCCGCATCTTTTGCGGCCCCGTTGAAGTAAATGCATGAGGCCTAAAGCCGCAATGCATATGAAGAACCTCACTTACAGGCAACTACATGAGATGAGTTTAATGACGCCAAGAATTTTCACATTTTAAGGCCTCATTCACACAACAGTATTTTTTCACGGTCCGCAAAAACGGGGTCCGTAGGTCCGTGATCCGTGACCGTTTTTTCATCCGTGGGTCTTCCTTGATTTTTGGAGGATCCACGGACATGAAAAAAAAGTCGTTTTGGTGTCCGCCTGGCCGTGCGGAGCCAAACGGATCCGTCCTGAATTACAATGCAAGTCAATGGGGACGGATCCGTTTGACATTGACACAATATGGTGCAATTTCAAACGGATCCGTCCCCATTGACTTTCAATGTAAAGTCAGGAGTCCCTTTTATACCATCGGATCGGCGTTTTCTCCAATCCGATGGTATATTTTAACTTGAAGCGTCCCCATCACCATGGGAACGCCTCTATGTTAAAATATACTGTCGGATATGAGTTAGATCGTGAAAACTCATTTCCGACAGTATATTCTAACACAGAGGCGTTCCCATGGTGATGGGGACGCTTCTAGTTAGAATATACTACAAACTGTGTACATGACTGCCCCCTGCTGCCTGGCATCACCCGATCTCTTACAGGGGGCCGTGATCAGCACAATTAACCCCTCAGGTGCCGCACTTGAAGGGGTTAATTGTACTATCCTATCACCCTGTAAGAGATCAGGGCTGCCAGGCAGCAGGGGGCAGACCCCCCCTCCCCAGTTTGAGTATCATTGGTGGCCAGTGCGGCCCCCCCCTCCCTCCCTCCCTCTATTGCAATAATAGGTTGGTGGCACAGTGTGCGCCCCCCCCCGCCCCCCCCCTTCTTTCCTCTATTGTAATAATTCGTTGGTGGCACAGTGTGCGCCCCCCCCCGGGCCCCCCCTTCCTCCCTCTATTGTAATAATTCGTTGGTGGCACAGTGTGCGCCCCCCCCGCCCCCCCCCCTTCCTCCCTCAATTGTAGTAATTCGTTGGTGGCACAGTTTGCGCCCCCCCCGCCCCCCCCCTTCCTCCCTCTATTGTAATAATTCGTTGGTGGCACAGTGTGCGCCCCCCATCAGCCCCCCTCCCTCTATAGCATTAACAACATTGGTGGCCAGTGTACGGCCTCCCATCTCCCCCCCGATCATTGGTGGCAGCGGAGCCGATCGGAGTCCCAGTTTAATCGCTGGGGCTCCGATCGGTAACCATGGCAACCAGGACGCTACTGCAGCCCTGGTTGCCATGGTTACTTAGCAATAGTACAATAGTAGAAGCATCATACTTACCTGCTGGCTGCTGCGATGTCTGTGTCCGGCCGGGAGCTCCTCCTACTGGTAAGTGACAGGCCTGTGCGGCGCATTGCTGTCACTTACCAGTAGGTGGAGCTCCCGGCCGGACACAGACATCGCTGCAGCCAGCAGGTAAGTATGATGCTTCTACTATTGTACTATTGCACTATTGCTAAGTAACCATGGCAACCAGGGCTGCAGTAGCGTCCTGGTTGCCATGGTTACCGATCGGAGCCCCAGCGATTAAACTGGGACTCCGATCGGAACTCCGCTGCCACCAATGATCGGGGGGGGGGGAGAGGGGAGGCCGCACACTGGCCACCAATGTTGTTAATGCTATAGAGGGAGGGGGGGCCGATGGGGGGCGCACACTGTGCCACCAACGAATTATTACAATAGAGGGAGGAAGGGGGGGGGGCCGGGGGGGCACACACTGTGCCACCAACAAATTATTACAATAGAGGGAGGAAGGGGGGGCCGGGGGGGCGCACACTGTGCCACCAACGAATTATTACAATAGAGGGAGGAAGGGGGGCGGCACTGGCCACCAATGAAATTTAAACTGGGGAGGGAGGGGGGTCTGCCCTCTGCTGCCTGGCAGCCCCGGATCTCTTACAGGGGGCTATGATACGCACAATTAACCCCTACAGGTGCAGCACCTGAGGGGTTAATTGTACGGATCACAGCCCCCTGTAAGAGATCGGGTGCTGCCAGGCAGCAGGGGGCAGTCTTGTACACAGTTTGTAGTGTATTCTAACTAGAAGCGTCCCCATCACCATGGGAACGCCTCTGTGTTAGAATATACTGTCGGATATGAGTTTTCACGAAGTGAAAACTTAGATCTGAAAAAGCTTTTATGCAGACGGATCTTCGGATCCGTCTGTATGAAAGTAACCTACGGCCACGGATCACGGACACGGATGCCAATCTTGTGTGCATCCGTGTTTTTTCACGGACCCATTGACTTGAATGGGTCCGTGAACCGTTGTCCGTCAAAAAAATAGGACAGGTCATATTTTTTGGACGGACAGGATACACGGATCACGGATGTGGCTGCAAAACGGTGCATTTTCCGATTTTTCCACGGATCCATTGAAAGTCAATGAGTCCGCAAAAAAAAGTAAAACGGCACAACGGCCACGGATGCACACAACGGTTGTGTGCATGAGGCCTTAGGCTTCATTCACGCAGTCAGTGTTTGGTCAGTGATTTCCATCAGTGACTGTGATCCAAAACCAGGAGTGGATCCTACACAGACATAAGGTAGAAGGGAAAGATCTGCACCTGTTCTGTGTTTTGGACCCGCACTTGGTTTTGGCTCAAAATCATTGATGGAAATCACTGACCAAACACTGACTGTGTGATTAAGGCCCTAATGCAATTATCTGCAGTGTCTGCCATTCTTTATACTTCACCTTTCTTTAGGTAACTTCACCACAAGTGTTGTAGACCTGACCAAAAGTCTTATTTTCCCTAGACACATAATAAACCGTTCAAATTTAGGGAAAACGCTAAACATCTTTTCCTGTTTTATTGTATTTATTGTAGCTTACTAAAAACACACCACTTTTATACGGAGATATCCCACACCGGAATATAACAGATATATCTCAGTATCTTACCCCAGAAATCCCACCGTGAGCAGTGGGCGTAAAAGCAGCTCCTCCGGGTGTCTCCGAAATTCATCACTGACCATAAAATCAGTTTCATCTCCCAAGGAGCCAACTGATGATTTTTAGATTCAAGCCGACCAATCGCTGTCTGTTTACTGCAGTTGCCATGGTGATGTCAGCATCAGAGTTAAAGGGGACATTACCTTCCTGATCGCTTTTTCTTTTCAAATACTAATCTTGATGAATTCCTGCACTTATGTCAAGTGTGAATGAAATCCAAATAATCTTTACATTTGATGCCATGGAGAGGTAGAAATTAAAGGGGGTTTGTCACCTATTTGTGCTGCCTTATCTGAGGGCAGTATATAAAGGTGACAGAAATCCAGATTTTTTTTAAGTAGTGGCAATCTCCAACGGGACCTTAGTGCTGGAGCGCCTGTTAGGCCAGGTTCACATCACCGTTTAGCTTTCTGTTCTTCTGTATTTTAAGCATCCGTTATGCTCAGTTATGCACATGTTGCATCCTTTTTAGCCATTTCCGTCTGGGATCCGTTATTTTAGAGGGAAAAAATTCCTACATAAATATTTTTTTTGCAGTCTAAAATAACGGATCGTAGACAGAAATGGCTAAAACAAAGGCAACATGTGCATAACAGATGCTTAAAATACATGTGAACTCAGCCTTAGGCCTCATGCACACGGCCGTTGCGTGGTCGTTCCGTGCTTTGGAGACTGCAATTTGCGGTCCCTAATACACGGGCAATGTCCGTGCGGCGGCCATGACGAATCGAGACCTATTCAACTTGAATGGATCTGTGATTTGTCCGCACTGCAAAAAAACAGAACATGTATGAACCCGCAGCTCTGGATTGTGGGCCGCAATATGGCCACAGCCGGGCAACGGCCGTGTGCATGAGGCCTTAAAGGGATTGTGTCACTTCAGTAAATAGTATTTATCATGTAGAGAAAGTTAATACAAGGCACTTACTAATGTATTGTGATTGTCCATATTGCCTCCTTTGCTGGCTGGATTCATTTTTCCATCACATTATACACTGCTCGTTTCCATGGCTACGACCACCCTGCAATCCATCAGCGTTGGCTGTGCTTGCACTCTATAGGAAAAAGCACCAGCTTATATAAGCTCCCACTGTACCAGCCACCAGAGAGGCTGGCGTTTTTTTTTTTACAGTGTGCAAGCACGGCCACCACTGATGGATTGCAGGGTGGTCATAACCATGGAAACGAGCAGTGTATAATGTGGTAAAAAAATGAATCCAGCCAGCAAAGGAGGCAATATGGACAATCACAATACATTAGTAAGTGCCTTGTATTAACTTTCTCTACATGACAAATGCCACTTGCTGAAATTACACAATCCCTTTAAAGGTAGGTTTTGTCAGCTCCAAAATCCTCTGTGTATCCCACGTCAGAAACCGATGCACGGTGTTTTCTGCCACTGAATGGCGCTAAACCAGTAGCAGGCTCCGGGTACGGCTTTGTGGGGGGCAATAACCCTCGGCTGCATGAACTGCCGCTTGGCCTCCCACTGAATACAAGCCACTTCTGCACAAGGTTTTCTGCACCAGTGAAATGAACTCAGTGAGAGAGAGTGAGAGAGTGCAGTGAGAGCACAGCATGGACACGCAAGATAAGGTAGACCTTGCGTCACATTGCATTTGCCACTCTAATATTTTGGTCAGTTATTTCTGTCAGTGATTTTGAGCCAAAACCAGGTGCGGGTCTAACCACAGAACAGGTGCAGATCTTTCCCTTATACCTTATGTCTGTGGAGGCTCCACTTCTGGTTTTGGCTCACAATCAATGATGGAAATCACTGACCAAACACTGATGTGTGAATGAGGCCTAACACTGCCCTCACTGATTGCACAGTATCAGAGTGGTGAAGAGAAATGAGAGCTGGTGGCCGCCCCGTGATATATAAATGCCCCAATAACAATAAGATCTCTTTCACACGTCCGTGATGACATCTGTGACAAGCGGGTCAGTCTTTCATCCGTGAAAATGTCTGTGAAAGATCCGTGTGTCCGTTTTTTGCCCTCCAGGTGTCATCTGTATTCCATATACACTGCTAGGCTGAAAATTAAGTTTCAATCACAGCTCCTACCAATGGTCAGTGAATATCCCTGAGAGAACGAAGTGGTTTTCACGGACCCGTAGACTCCAATGGGCTGGTTTGGTTTTGGGCGGTTTTAGGTAACAAGCTGCATCTGAGCAGCCTCCTATTTAGGTCACCACAGTGGAGAGGTCATGTTAGAATACCACAGCACCTGCCGCAGGAGCAAAGTAGTAGCTGTCGCTCCGAAATTATGGCTCGAATTCTTTGTCTTCCCTACCATCCCTGTATTTTGAAGCAATGTACCCACCTTTCAAAAACCTTGCCCTTTAAAACAGGGAGGATGCTGCATGCACGCTAGGCGGGCGTCCCCTTCCTCCCTCTACAGATGGTGAAGCTCCAGGTCTCCAGACACATCAAGCATTGCTCTGCAAATGGCCGTTTGTCCTTCTGTTATGGAACCTTCATCTGTGGGTTCTCTATGTCATAGACTTATGCATCTATGACTTCAGCAGCACAGTTGCCATAGTTACTACAGGGGCTTATTATTGATACCTACCTCATGCACTTTAACTGTGAAGTCAGCCACAGTGGTCCCAAGTGGTCCCTTTCTTGACTGACTGGAGACTCTACAATATACTTGTTCAGATCTTCGCTAACAAGTGTTTATATGAATGCTCATTAGCGATGATCTGGCAGTGTAATACTGCCGCCAATTACCCGATGAGTGAGCAAGTGCTCGTTCATCGGGTAATCAGAATATTTTAGGAGGTTTAAAAATCCTTGTTTGTGGGCAGCAGATTGTGCCGTGGAATCACGATCTGCTGCCGGCAAACAGTGATTCAGTATGGAGGCGAGTGATAGCATTAGCGAGATTGCTGCATGAAATAGCCACTGTCTCCTCTTCCTTCCCGAAAACCGCCTGCTTCATCTGCAGGTGTAATAGGACCCTTAGCCTGTCAGCAAAGCTACTTTAAGGGCTCATGCACACAAACGTATTTTCTTTCCGTGTCCATTCCGTTGTACTTTTTTTGCGGACCGTATGCGGAACCATTCATTTCAATGGGTCTGCAAAAAAACGGAAGTTACTGCGCGTGAATGCACACGAATTTCATCTGTATTTTTTGCGGATCCGTTTTTTTGCGGACCACAAAATACATACGGTCGTGTGCATGAGCCCTAGGGGGTCTCTCCCTATACTCAGATAATTTTTTTTGCTATGGTGTAAAATAAAACTATTGTAGTCATCGGGTCTTATCTATGATGATTTGGATCGGACCTCTCTAGCCAGGAACCAAGCTGTGCGGCCTTCGTCAGGGTGATCGTTTCGCTGAGATTTATTGCTCTGAGTTTAGGAGCAATAAAGTTGAACAATCCTGCCCTCCGTAGCCAGCTTTGTCAAGGGTTATCGGAGTGGCTGAAGGACGCCTTGGCTTTTCATGAAACCCCAGGGTCTCTGGAGGCTGCTATGTCTCTGGCCATATGCATGGATAGACGCCTGAGAGAGAGATCTAGGGGCCCCCACTATCATAACGTACTATCACATGATGTATCATGCTTCTCTGATACTTTGGGTGAAGCTACTCCTGGGTTTATGTCTGGAGATGAACCCATGCAATTAGGGGAAGCTACTCCTGGATCCGCTTTTAAGCATACTGGTAACAGGAAGGGAGTGTGCTTTTTCTGTGGACAAAGGGGACATTTTATCAGAGTATGTCCATGCATTTAACGGCGAAAAGAAAAAAAGAGGGACATTTAATTCCCATCTGACTCTTGGAGGGGTGAGAGGCGAGTCAGAAAATGTGCATTTGTCTTTTACTGGTAGTATCCGATTTCTCTTGGGTGCTGAGGTGGCGCTAGAGTCAAAAACTGTGGTGTTTAAGGTGTTTATCGACAGCAGGGCCGGGGTGAATCTGATTGATGCTCAGTTTGTCCGTATGCGCGGGTTGACACCGAGTACATAAAAAAAAAAAAAAAAACATTTCTGTTTTTGCTATTGATTTTGCCCCTCTAGCTCAGAAGTGTTTATCTCAAGTGGTGCATGATATCAGATTAAGAGTGGGTGACTTTCATCAAGAATTTAACTTGTGTTTTGTGTTGGAGGGTCTCCCTTCATCGGTGGTTCTGGGTTTACCGTGGATAAGCAAGCACAATCCAACTATCTATTGGCAAGCTAGACAGATTCTGGATTGGGGTGATTGCATGGACAATTGTCTGAATACATCTTTTTCTGTTTTAACAACTAAGACATTACCCTCTTTTATATCTGATTTTACTGAAGTGTTTTCTGTAAGTGGATGCCAGGATTTCCCTCCGTATCGGGAATATGATTGTCCTATCAATCTTATTCCCAGAGCTAAATTGCCAAAATCTAGGTTGTCTAACCTTTCGGAACCTGGAAGACTGGCCATGAGAGAGTATATTACTGAGAGTTTGGCTAAAGGACACATAAGACCTTCTAAGTCTCCAGTGGCAGCAGGGTTCTTTGGCCATGTCTGGATTTCCATGAACTCAATCGGATTACTGTCCGTGATCCTTACCCTCTTTCTTTGATTCCCGATTTGTTTAACCAGATTATTGGTGCCAAGGTGTTCTCCAAGTTGGACTTTAGGGGGGGCATATCATCTGGTTAGGATCAAGGAAGGGGTATGAATGGAAGACAGCTTTTAATACTCCTAAGGGGCACTTTGAGAACCTGGTCATGCCTTTCGGGTTGACCAATGCTCCTGTTGTTTTCTAGCATTTTGTGAATGACATTTTTCATCACCTTGTGGGGAGGTTTGTAGTCGTGTATTTGGATGACATTCAAATTTATTCTCCAGATGTGGAGACACATCAGGATCATGTTAGACAGGTGTTAAAGATCCTAAAGGACAATAAATTGTACACAAAATTGGAGAAGTGTGTGTTTTCTGTACACAAGGTGCAGTTTTTGGGCTACCTGCTGTCCTCTTTAGGTTTTCGAATGGATCCAGAGAAAGTCCATGCTGTATTGGACAGACCCAAAAGTTGAAGGCTCTTATGCGGTTTTTGGGGTTCACCAACTATTACCGAAAATGTAAAATATTAGTCAGGCACTCGCATCATTTGAGCACCGGAGAGCAAAAGAGTACGGGTAGCTGTTATAATTAATTATATTTATTAACACTGTACTGTAAAATTGCATGCAGAATAAATGAACTCATATAAAAATTTGAATTGAAAAATTTTAATGCATAAGATTGTATACAACAATTGATGCAGTCTGTTTGTTTACCACTAGATGGAAATCTCTAGCAGCTTTGAAACACATACTTTCTGTGTATCATATGTAATTGCATCTGTTCTCCCCCAGATGGTGCTGTTCTTCAATTAGAATGTATTTTTGGTGAATACAAGAGTTATTGCCCTGTTTACCACCAGATGGTGTTGTTCTCTAATATATGCGTGCTGCTGGTAAGTAACCGTTAGTTGTTACATTTGTGAATGCTGACCAGTATATCATTGCACAACAGACTCTCAGTCCGCATAAGATGAGTGTGGTTAAATACAATGGCTCAATCCAGTGTGTTTAACCGCTTAAAGGGAACCTGTCATGTGGATATTTGATTATAATCTAACTAATTATATACAATCATTAACTACTAAAAAGTGCCTTAGATGTATTTACTTACTGGTGTGACAGATTATTATCTCATAATATACACACAAAGATGCTGCATGCTAATGAGCTGATTCGACTCCGGCATGAGGTCATTGAGTCCAGCGTATATTTAATTCAGAGCTATAGCCACTCCCCTGCCCACCTGCTGCTGATTCCTATGGAAACAAACTGTCACTCAGCAGCAGGTGGGCGGGGAGAGTCAGGAGCTCATGAATATTCAGGACTCATCATTATCAGCTGGAGCTTTTCAATACAAGATGTTGGCAGATTGACTGGGTCAATTAAAGAAAGTGACCCAGCATTTTGCTAAGAGAATCAGTCACTTATTTATGTTGCCCTTAGTTAGGACACCATAAAACTGGTGACAGGTTCCCTTTAAGGACACAGCCTTATTTCACCTTAAGGACCAGGCCATTTTTTGCAAATCTGACCAGTGTCACTTTAAGTGGTGATAACTTTAAAACACTTTGACTTATCCAGGTCATTCTTAGATTGTTTTTTTGTCACATATTGTACTTCATGACACTGGTAAAATGAAGTAAAAAATAAATCATTTTTATTTATAAAAAAAAATACCAAATTTACCAAAAATGTGTAAAAAATTGAAAATTTCCAAGTTTCAATTTCTCTACTTCTATAATACATAGTAATACCTACAAAAATAGTTATTACTTTACATTCCCCATATGTCTACATCATGTTTGGATCAATTTGGGAATGATATTTTATTTTTGGGGGATGTTACAAGGCTTAGAAGTTTAGAAGAAAATCTTCAAAAAAAATCTTCAAAAATACATTTTCAAAAACCCACTTTTTAGGGACCAGTTCAGGTCTGAAGTCACTTTGTGAGGCGTACATAATAGAAACCACTCAAAAATGACCCCATTCTAGAAACTACACCCCTCAAGGTATTCAAAACTGATTTTACAAACGTCATTAACCCTTTAGGTGTTCCACAAGAGTTAATGGCAAATGGTTATAACATTTCAGAATTTAGATTTTTTGGCAAATTTACCATTTTAATAAATTTTTTCCAGTAACAAAGCAAGGGTTAACAGCCCAAAAAAATGCTATATTTAATGCCTTGATTCTGTAGTTTGCAGAAACACCCCATATGTGGCCGTAAACTACTGTAGTAGCACACAGTAGGGCATAGAGGGAAAGATGCGCTGTATGGTTTTTGGAAGGCTGATTTTGCTGGACTGGTTTATTTACACCATGTCCCATTTGAAGCCCCCCTGATGCACCCCTAGAGTACAAACTCCATAAAAGTGACCCAATCTAAGAAACTACGCCCCTCAAGGTATTCAAAACAGATTTTTCAAACTTTGTTAACCCTTTAGGTGTTTCACAAGAGTTATTGGCAAAATTACTCCATTTTAATCAACTTTTTCCAGTAACAAAGCAAGGGTTAACAGCCAAACAAAACTCATTATTTATGGCCCTGATTCTGTAGTTTACAGAAACACCCCATATGTGGTCGTAAACTGCTGTACGGGCACACAGCATTGCGCAGGAGGAAAGGAACGCCATACGGTTTTTGGAAAGTAGATTTTGCTAGACTGTTTATTTGGACACCATGTCCCATTTGAAGACCCCCATATGCACACCTAGATACTTATTACCTTTTTTGGGAAGTAAGGTGGGCAAAATTAAAATTTCCTCATAGTTTTTATTTTAATGGCATTCACCGTACAGGGAAAGTAACATGACCGTTTTATAGATCAGGTCGTTACGGACGTGGCGATACCTAATATGTGTAAGTGTATTTTATTTTTTTAATTTTTATTCAGTGATAAATGTGTTTTTTTATCTTTACCTTTTTCATTTTTGACCCAGACTCACTTGGTTCTTGAAGATCCAGTGGGTCTGATGTCTGTATAATACAGTACAGTACTCTATATAGTGTATTGTACTGTATTTTACTTATACTTTGTCTGAACAGATCTATGCCTTTAGCACAGATCTGTTCAGCACCATGGACAGCAGGATGCCTGAGACCACTGTGACCCCATCCTGTCTGGGGACTGCAAAGGCACAGCAGCCCCCGATGGGAGAGGGAGCTCCCTGACTGTTAATCCTTTCCATACAGCGGAAAGGGTTAAACGGCTGACATCACAGCACAGATGTCAGCCGTTTATACCACAGTGTCAGCAATGTGCTGACACTCTGGTATAACCACTAGACACCAATGAATATTCAAGAGGAGGCGGGCGGGGGATCGCGATCTCGCCTGCCGCACCGCCCGCCTACCGCACCGCCCGCCGACATAAAATCATTCAGGGGTGCGGGGGTGAAAAAATCTTTATGTTGGGCATTTTAAAGTTTCTTATCCCTGCAGTCAGGGACCGCGGGGATCAGAAACTGCATAAAGCGCTGCAAATCGCAGGTCTGAATTTACCTGCGGTTTGCTTCGATCACCGATACGTGGTGGGGTCATATGACCCGCCCCCGGCGTTGTGACATGATGCCCGCTGAATGATTTAAGCAGGCATCCTGTTCCGATTAACCCCTGCAGCGCCACAATCCCGTTTTAAATTCATGACGTACCGGTACGTCATGTGTCCTTAAGGACTCGGGAAACATGCCGTACCGGTACGTAATGTGTCCTTAAGGGGTTAAATGCTTTGTAGCAATTCAGTATTCAGTTTTCCTCCGTCTTGTTCATCGCTTCCCACCGTAGTTGCGCTATAAAGCGTGTCACAAGGTCATTGATTGTTAGGACCCTTAGAGGGCTAGTAGTTTTCTCACTCCTTGTGTGAGTGTGGAGATTCCTGGAAATTTCTAGTTGTTGGCAGGGGTTAGTCTTGGGTATAAATTCGGATCGGTGAGCAGGTCTTATCCCCAGACGCATTTCGAAGTGTCGCACTTCTTCCTCAGTGGTTGCCTGCTTTCATTCCCTCTCACCATTTTATATCTGGTAATGAGTAAAAAAATGTAATGGATCAAAAATCCGTTCCAGATTTTTCCACCTGGTAATCGTTCAGAGCCAGCTGTGGTTTCTTGTTAGTTTCATTTTTAAAAGGTTACTTTATAAAAACAAACAAAGAAAAAACTGACATCTGGTAAAACATGTAAGATAATGGTGTAAAAGATAAATACAATAAGCAAAAAATATATTGAATGAACATCAATCTTAGTTTGTTCGCAAAAGATCCATTATATCTTTAGTGCGTCTTTGGTTATATTTCATGTTTGACCCAAAGACTAATTTTGGTATGGATCCTGTTATGTCAGTTATCAGGTGTCCAAAAATGCACTTACGGTACCGTAAAAAAATTAGATGCGTTTGTTCTAGATTCTAACTATCTTTTGTCTGATCTATCTATGTAGGTTTTCTTTTGGACCTAACTCATTGTCCCTTGTAATTTTACAAATTTTTAGGGTTAGGCCTCATGCACACATTTTAATATCTCCACCCAGGATACTGGTATAAATCAAGGGCACCTGAGTATGCATTTGTGGCCATTTTCTGTAGTCTTTCCAGAGTACAGAGGTTATTTTGGCTGCTCTCTTTGCTGTATCACCATGTCTGATTCTGAGGACGAGGTCGTGCTGCATTGGCTGGTTTCTCGGCGTTGGGGACAGCGCACTCCTTTGATGAATGAGGAACCGAGTAGAGGGCGACGATTTTGGGTCCATCCGATTGTTTCACAACGGTACCGGAAAGGACACTTCCATACGCTATACCAAGATCTTCGCCGCCATCCGGAGAAGTTATTTTCCTTCTGTCGGATGTCAGTGGGTACCTTTGATCGGTTGCTGTCGTCTCTACGTACTGTCCTTACCTTTATGGACACCAATATGAGGCGCAGCATTACTCCTGAGGAAAGGCTCATCGTCACGTTGAGGTAAGCAGTATAGTACTTGTTAAGTTTCAACTGAAATGTGCACTGCTTGTGTTAGGAGTAACATGTGCTCCAAAATGGCTGCTGTGAGACATGTGCTACTGTTTGCTGAAGTAGCATTTCTTTGCCCTTTTTTTTATTTTGGGGGAGTTTAATGGTTTGTTTCTTAACACATTAATCCCTGTCACATGACCTATCATTTTTTGATTATTTTTTACAATTTGGAGCAAGTTCCAAACTTGTGTTCAGCTATCGTCCTCCAGACACTCCAAAAATACGCTGCACTCGCCAGGCGTTTGTTAAAAATGGTGTTTAATACAGTCAGTCCGCCGTGATTCAGCAGCTGTAACCTTCCTTTCTGAGTTATTAATCTTTCTACAATTTTCATCCAATACTGGCGAGTGCCGGGTTTTTTTGTAGTGTCTGAATGAAATTGGTCCCTCTGTCAGGATCTCTCTCTGCGTGCACCACCTTGGTCAAAGTCGATGTACCGGTCTGGACCCTATTTTGTATGATTGTGCTGCTGGCAACCCCTGAGATTTCCAGCTAACGTCCTCATCATGCATAATGTTCACATAATTGTGAACTTGCACAGCATTTCCTGCATTTAAAAGGGTTAAACATAGTTGTTGTCACTTAGTTGTGGTAGTACTGCCCACACCGCAATAGCTGTTAGTGTTTTGCTCGTATACCCCGTTTGTTTTAAAAGTTTAATGCAAGCAAATACATAGGTCAGTGAGAGCGAGCCGTTTTCCGACTGAGTTTTGAACCTGCAACCCTTCAACTACACGTTTCGTGTAATATTTAAATACGCCAATTTACCCTGCAAACTATAGTCCAAGATAGTTTGGCGTCAATGCATTTTATCATTTAGCTTTAATAGGCTGCTTCAATTCAGTGCTGCCTGTCCTTATCATGGTGTGCCCTGTGCTGATCAATGCTTTGTATAGTCTAAGGTGTATATTGGTTAAACCATAGACTTTTCAAAGGGTGTGTGTGCCCACACACAGGGCCTTGAGTGCCGACTATGGCACCCGTCCCATAGGTTCCCCACCACTAGACATATGGTGTTTTCAATCCTGTAGTGTATACAGCATTATACTAGAATCCTGAATCTGTTCTTACATGCGATTTGTTGATGACTGTTTATTTTTTTATATCCTTTTTTCTACAGATTCCTTGCCACTGGGAACTTATTTGCATCCCTGCATTTTGAGTTTCTTTTAGGGACCTCAACGATCTCGAGAATTGTACGACACACTTGCCATGTCATCTGGCAGCAACTCCGAGAGACGGTGATGCCACAGCTCAAGGTGGACGATTGGCTTCGGATCGCTGAGGGCTTCCAAAATTCTGCGCAGTTACCAAACTGCATCGGGGCAATGGATGGCAAGCACATCCGTGTGAAGAAGCCGCCACATTCAGGGAGCCGTTTCTTCAATTATAAACAGTTTTTCTCGGTAGTGCTGATGGCTGTTGCTGACAGTCATTACCGGTTTATAATGGTAGATATCGGGTCCTATGAAAGCACTGCGGATGCTCGCATCTTTAGTGCTTCAAGAATGGGTGAGCGGCTTCGTGCCAACCAGCTTGCCCTGCCCGAGTCCAGAAGACTGCCCGGATATGCAGGTCCGCCGGCTCCGTTTGTCATCGTGGCGGATGAAGGGTTTGCATTGACTCCACATGTTATGCGGCCCTTCCCAAAGCGTGGTTTGGATGTCAGGAGGCGTATCTTCAACTACCGGTTGACTCGTGACCGTCTGTATGTGGAGTGCGCTTTCGGGATACTCTCTAGCAAGTGGAGGGTGTTTATGTCATCCATACAGATGGATCCGGAGAATGCTACCCTGGTGACTCAAGCTTGTGTTGTTCTACACAACTTCACCAGGATTCACGAGGCTTCCTCTTCTCTTGACATGGAAGATCTTCCTACGTCATCAGATTTGGGTTTGGAAAGGACCCTGCATAGACGACCTGGGACTGCAGGCATTGCAGTTCGGGAACTCTTTGCAGACTACTTTATCAGCCCAGAGGGGTCTTTGCCGTGGCAGAGGGACGCTATTCGTGGCAGTTTTTGAAATCTTCTGGGCTCTTTAGTTTTTTTTATTTTCTAGCTAAATTACTATAAATGATTGTGTTAGTTGAGTGTAGGGACTCGCAAGATAATGAGGACCCTTGACGTGGGCTTGCGGGCTGAGATTTTTTGGACATCACATATTTAAACATACATATAACTAAATATTAATGATGTTTCTGTCTAAATGGTATTTTTCAGAAACATCTTGATATTTTGCTCGTATGGTCCAAAAAGTTTTCTAATACCTCATCTGCACAGGAACCCTAAATAAAGATATTGATCGTCCAAATAAAGTGTGGCTTTGTGAGATACAGTGTGTGTAGCTTTTGTTTTAGAATGCATTTTAAAATGTACATGTTGTGTGTAGTGTGTAAATAAAACAATAGTCAATTTTTTGGGACCCAAACCATACTTTACTAAAATTTAGGGGTCACCCAAAACACTAGAAAGGCTAATTATATAACATCACACGAATAACATAAAAATAAAGTGCTTGAATAAAAACAACCATCCCAAATTATAAATCCAGAAGGTCCCGAGTGAATGAGCCAGGTGCAAACGTGGACTGTGGCCTAACCTGGGCCTGTGGTGGGGCCCCAGTTGGTAAACAGGGCTGGTAAAGGGGCTGGCCCCCAGAATGAATAGGCCCCTGAGGTGGAAGGTACTGTGGGGGGGGGGGGGGGGGGGGGCATAAGAAGGGCCTTGGGTGGGTTGGGGAGGGAATGGATATGGCGCAGGATTTGGCTGCTGGCCTGCATTTTCTATGTTTATTTTCATGGAATTTAATTGCCCAATGATTTGGCTGCTGGCCTGCATTTTCTATGTTTATTTTCATGGAATTTAATTGCCCAATGAGGTCCCCATGGTTGGGGCAAATGAACATTTTAATAACCATGTTCAAGCAAGCCATGCAGTCAGGCTGCTCATTCTGAGGGACCTGCTGCAGTAGCGGCCCGAGTCCCCTCAACATTTTCTCCTCCTTGCCATCACTCCTCTGGGCCAGAAAATCGATGACTCGGGCATCAATTGCTTCCCGACTCTCTGGCACAGAGGAAGAGGGAGGGACGTGGCGGTGACGTCTGGGCTGGGGTTGAACAATCCGCGGTGGACTGGATAGTGGTTGGGGGGCTTGGCTCTGGGTGGAGTCCTTGGGGTCCTCAGCCGGCGTGGGAGCAGGACTTGTGGCGGGGGAGAAAACCGCAGGGGTCTCACTCCCAGACGTCTCCGAATCAGCCGAGGGATCCAGACTGTCCACAGTTCTGAAATGGAATTACCAAAAAAAAGTACATTACATTTTGGCCTGGATTACATTTATAAATACACAGACTATATTAGTTACAATCTGGCGTGTGTCTCCAAATTAGATACAGAGTGGTAGCATAGATCAGACATTTGATTTTAATTACTCACTACTAGCTTAGAGGTGAACAGTGCAAAATCGAAAATAATAGCATTTTACATGTAACGCTAGCAGAAGTCTTGTAAAGGCATAATGTTACTGAAAATGGAAAACATTGTTTGCCGTTTGGAGCTGTCCAACAACAGAAGAGGATTCAACATTCAAGGGCCAAAACCAGTGCCAACGGCATCTCGTCAGGATGTGACCCGCTACCACCATCCAAAGTATCAAGCGGAAAATAGATTTGAGTATACGATCATTTACTAAGAATGAACATGTACCAGCCCTCAATTGACCATGGTGAGAGTATTACTTTTAATCCTGCTGGTCAACCGTAGTCTGAACATCATTATAATCCATTTTCTATGGATCCGGTTTTTTGACATTTTCTATGTTTTAGGAAAGGAATCAATGTTGGCTTTGGTTCAGTACCATTTAAGCAATATAAATGACAATACCAATACCTAAGGAGTTCCATTTTCAAATACATACCAAAGTAAGGGAATCGGTCTGTATTAAACCAAAGTCGCATTGTCCCAAAACCAAAATATGAAATACATATTCTGCCCTCCTATTCCAAGAGGAGGCTTTTTGCAAGCTAGGGTAAATAGTAAACCAATCCTTGAAATAGGTTCAAACCAATCAATTGGTGTGTGACTTCTTGCGGGCAAACTTGATGATCTACTGTATGAGGAAATAATGCGTGCAGTGTGCACGTGTCATCTGCCTTCTCCTATTTCTTGTTCATATTGCAAACATCTATGTCCCTAGACGGACAATAAATGTATTGTACACAAAATAAACAGAGAGGGGAGGCGCAATCTGCACACTACGCGTGTCGTTTCATCAAACAGATCATAAGCGGTGGGCCCTGGTTTAACCACACCTCAAAAATAATGTAGACAAACAACACCAGGCATGTACAAACTGTTGCCCACCAGCTGATGCACAACTACAACTCCCAACCGGACTGGTAAGTTTACAGCTAGTCTGCCATGCTGCGAGTTTGCGTTGTTATACAGCTGGATGTAGTCAGTTATGACATGGCTGCACTAGAGAAAGTATAGATCAACAATACAAGAACACAACTGGATCCTTTAATTTCTGGTTCAGTTTTACCCGTCTACATACTACCGAAAGTGTGCCCTTTAACCACTTCAGCCCCGCTAGGTGAAACCCCCTTCATGACCAGAGCACTTTTTACACTTCGGCACTACACTACTTTCACCGTTTATCGCTCGGTCATGCAACTTACCACCCAAATGAATTTTACCTCCTTTTCTTCTCACTAATAGAGCTTTCATTTGGTGGTATTTCATTGCTGCTGGCATTTTTACTTTTTTTGTTATTAATCAAAATGTAACGCTTTTTTTGCAAAAAAATGACATTTTTCACTTTCAGCTGTAAAATTTTGCAAAAAAAACAACATCCATATATAAATTTTTCGCCAAATTTATTGTTCTACATGTCTTTGATAAAAAAAATATGTTTGGGCAAAAAAAAAATGGTTTGGGTAAAAGTTATAGCATTTACAAACTATGGTACAAAAATGTGAATTTCCGCTTTTTGAAACAGCTCTGACTTTCTGAGCACCTGTCATGATTCCTGAGGTTCTACAATGCCCAGACAGTAGAAAAACCCCACAAATGATCCCATTTCGGAAAGTAGACACCCTAAGGTATTCGCTGATGGGCATAGTGAGTTCATAGAACTTTTTATTTTTTGTCACAAGTTAGCGGAAAATGATGATGATTTTATTTTTTTTATTTTTTCTTACAAAGTCTCATATTCCACTAACTTGCGACAAAAAATAAAAAATTCTAGGAACTCACCATGCCCCTCACAGAATACCTTGGGGTGTCTTCTTTCCAAAATGGGGTCACTTGTGGGGTAGTTATACTGCCCTGGCAATTTAGGGGCCCAAATGTGTGAGAAGAACTTTGCAATCAAAATGTGTAAAAAATGACCGGTGAAATCCAAAAGGTGCACTTTGGAATATGCGCCCCTTTGCCCACCTAGGCTGCAAAAAAGTGTCACACATCTGGTATCGCCGTACTCAGGAGAAGTTGGGGAATGTGTTTTGGGGTGTCATTTTACATATACCCATGCTGGGTGAGAAAAATATCTTGGTCAAATGCCAACTTTGTATAAAAAAATGGGAAAAGTTGTCTTTTGCCAAGATATTTCTCTCATCCAGCATGGGTATATGTAAAATGACACCCCAAAACACATTCCCCAACTTCTCCTGAGTACGGCGATACCAGATGTGTCACACTTTTTTGCAGCCAAGGTGGGCAAAGGGGCACACATTCCAAAGTGCACCTTTCGGATTTTGCAGGCCATTTTTTACACATTTTGATTGCAAGGTACTTCTCACACATTTGGGCCCCTAAATTGCCAGGGCAGTATAACTACGCCACAAGTGACCCCATTTTGGAAAGAAGACACCCCAAGGTATTCTGTGAGGGGCATGGCGAGTTCCTAGAATTTTTTATTTTTTGTCACAAGTTAGCGGAAAATGATGATTTTTTTTTTTTCCTCTTTTTTCCTTACAAAGTCTCATATTCCACTAACTTGCGACAAAAAATAAAAAATTCTAGGAACTCGTCATGCCCCTCACGGAATACCTTGGGGTGTCTTCTTTCCAAAATGGGGTCACTTGTGGGGTAGTTATACTGCCCTGGCAATTTAGGGGCCCAAATGTGTGAGAAGAACTTTGCAATCAAAATGTGTAAAAAATGACCGGTGAAATCCAAAAGGTGCACTTTGGAATATGCGCCCCTTTGCCCACCTAGGCTGCAAAAAAGTGTCACACATCTGGTATCGCCGTACTCAGGAGAAGTTGGGGAATGTGTTTTGGGGTGTCATTTTACATATACCCATGCTGGGTGAGAAAAATATCTTGGTCAAATGCCAACTTTGTATAAAAAAATGGGAAAAGTTGTCTTTTGCCAAGATATTTCTCTCACCCAGCATGGGTATATGTAAAATGACCCCCCAAAACACATTGCCCAACTTCTCCTGAGTACGGCGATACCACATGTGTGACACTTTTTTGCAGCAAAGGTGGGCAAAGGGGCACCTTTCAGATTTCGCAGGCCATTTTTTACACATTTTGATTGCAAGGTACTTCTTATACATTTGGGCCCCTAAATTGCCAGGGCAGTATAACTACGCCACAAGTGACCCCATTTTGGAAAGAAGACACCCCAAGGTATTCCGTGAGGGGCATGGCGAGTTCCTAGAATTTTTTATTTTTTGTCGCAAGTTAGTGGAATATGAGACTTTGTAAGGAAAAAAGAAAAAAAAAGAAAAATCATCATTTTCCGCTAAATTGTGACAAAAAATAAAAAATTCTAGGAACTCGCCGTGCCCCCCACGGAATACCTTGGGGTGTCTTCTTTCCAAAATGGGGTCACTTGTGGCGTAGTTATACTGCCCTGGCAATTTAGGGGCCCAAATGTATAAGAAGTACCTTGCAATCAAAATGTGTAAAAAATGGCCTGCGAAATCTGAAAGGTGCCCCTTTGCCCACCTTTGCTGCAAAAAAGTGTCACACATGTGGTATCGCCGTACTCAGGAGAAGTTGGGCAATGTGTTTTGGGGGGTCATTTTACATATACCCATGCTGGGTGAGAGAAATATCTTGGCAAAAGACAACTTTTCCCATTTTTTTATACAAAGTTGGCATTTGACCAAGATATTTCTCTCACCCAGCATGGGTATATGTAAAATGACACCCCAAAACACATTCCCCAACTTCTCCTGAGTACGGCGATACCAGATGTGTGACACTTTTTTGCAGCCTAGATGCGCAAAGGGGCCCAAATTCCTTTTAGGAGGGCATTTTTAGACATTTGGATCCCAGACTTCTTCTCACACTTTCGGGCCCCTAAAAAGCCAGGGCAGTATAAATACCCCACATGTGACCCCACTTTGGAAAGAAGACACCCCAAGGTATTCAATGAGGGGCCTGGCGAGTTCCTAGAAATTTTTTTTTTTTGCATAGGTTAGCGGATATTGATTTTTTTTTTTTGTTTTTTTCTCACAAAGTCTCACTTTCCGCTAACTTAGGACAAAAATTTCAATCTTTCATGGACTCAATATGCCCCTCACGGAATACCTTGGGGTGTCTTCTTTCCGAAATGGGGTCACATGTGGGGTATTTATACTGCCCTGGCTTTTTAGGGGCCCTAAAGCGTGAGAAGAAGTCTGGAATATAAATGTCTAAAAATGTTTACGCATTTGGATTCCGTGAGGGGTATGGTGCGTCCATGTGAGATTTTATTTTTTGACACAAGTTAGTGGAATATGAGACTTTGTAAGAAAAAACAAAAACAAAAACAAACAAAAAATTTCCGCTAACTTGTGCCAAAAAAAATGTCTGAATGGCGCCTTACCAGGGGGGGGGGTGATCAATGACAGGGGGGTGATCAATGACAGGGGGGTGATCACCCATATAGACTCCCTGATCACCCCCCTGTCATTGATCACCCCCCCTGTAAGGCTCCATTCAGACATCCGCATGATTTTTTACGGATCCATGGATACATGGATCGGATCCACAGAACGCATGCGGACGTCTGAATGGAGCCTTACAGGGGGGTTATCAATGACAGGGGGTGATCAGGGTAATCAGGGTGATCACCCCCCTGTCACTGATCACCCCCCCTGTAAGGCTCCATTCAGACATCCGCATGATTTTTTACGGATCCATGGATACATGGATCGGATCCACAGAACGCATGCGGACGTCTGAATGGAGCCTTACAGGGGGGTTATCAATGACAGGGGGTGATCAGGGTGATCACCCCCCTGTCACTGATCACCCCCCCTGTAAGGCTCCATTCAGACATCCGCATGATTTTTTACGGATCCATGGATACATGGATCGGATCCACAAAACGCATGCGGACGTCTGAATGGAGCCTTACAGGGGGGTTATCAATGACAGGGGGTGATCAGGGTAATCAGGGTGATCACCCCCCTGTCACTGATCACCCCCCCTGTAAGGCTCCATTCAGACATCCGCATGATTTTTTACGGATCCATGGATACATGGATCGGATCCACAGAACGCATGCGGACGTCTGAATGGAGCCTTACAGGGGGGTTATCAATGACAGGGGGTGATCAGGGTAATCACCCCCCTGTCACTGATCACCCCCCCTGTAAGGCTCCATTCAGACGTCCGCATGATTTTTACGGATCCATGGATACATGGATCGGATCCACAGAACGCATGCGGACGTCTGAATGGAGCCTTACAGGGGGGTTATCAATGACAGGGGGTGATCAGGGTAATCAGGGTGATCACCCCCCCTGTAAGGCTCCATTCAGACATCCTCATGATTTTTTACGGATCCATGGATACATGGATCGGATCCACAGAACGCATGCGGACGTCTGAATGGAGCCTTACAGGGGGGTTATCAATGACAGGGGGTGATCAGGGTAATCAGGGTGATCACCCCCCTGTCACTGATCACCCCCCCTGTAAGGCTCCATTCAGACGTCCGCATGATTTTTACGGATCCATGGATACATGGATCGGATCCGTAAAAATCATGCGGACGTCTAAATGGAGCCTTACAGGGGGGTGATCAATGACAGGGGGGTGATCAATGACAGGGGGTGATCAGGGAGTGTATATGGGTGATCACCCGCCTGTCATTGATCACCCCCCTGTAAGGCTCCATTCAGACGTCCGTATGCTTTTTGCGGATCCGATCCATGTATCCGTGGATCCGTAAAAATCATACGGACGTCTGAACGGAGCCTGACAGGGGGGTGATCAATGACAGGGCGGTGATCAATGACAGGGGGTGATCAGGGAGTTTATATGGGGTGATCATGGGTGATCAGGGGTTTATAAGGGGTTAATAAGTGACGGGGGGGGGGTGTAGTGTAGTGTAGTGTGGTGTTTGGTGGGACTGTACTGACCTACCTGAGTCCTCTGGTGGGCGATCCTAACAAAAGGGACCACCAGAGGACCAGGTAGGAGGTATATTAGACGCTGTTATGAAAACAGCGTCTAATATACCTGTTAGGGGTTAAAAAATTCGGATCTCCAGCCTGCCAGCGAGCGATCGCCGCTGGCAGGCTGGAGATCCACTCGCTTACCTTCCGTTCCTGTGAGCGCGCGCGCCTGTGCGCGCGCGTTCACAGGAAATCTCGCGTCTCGCGAGAAGACGCGTATATGCGTCCAGGAGGAGTAAAGCAACTACCTCCCGGACGCATATACGCGTACAGCGGTCGGGAGGTGGTTAAATACATTCATAGTAAAAACAGAAAACTACTTACGGCCTCAAATCCATTACTGGCCTGCAGCTGGGCAGTGTATATATAGGCCCGTTTTTTGGAGCTTCCCTCCCCACTCCGGCCTTTGCTGTTAACCTCCCGCCGGAATTGGTCCCGGCAACTCGCCCATCTGGTTTTGGTTTGCTTGACTGTTTGAAAATGAAATGAAAGACAATTGTGAGATCTACATTTTTTAAGAAAAACGAAATTTTGTTGGAAAAAAAAAAACACTAAAAAGGGAAAAGGAAAATGCGCAAAGTAAGCAATAATGGAAAAAGCACATGATACAGTCCAGCAGGTGTGTGGATGCAAGCCATTAGGACTAATAAACTTTACAATATGTGAAGGTGACAACTGTAAGATGCGCAATTTCAAGGAAAAAAGTAGCCAGACGTTATTATACATGAGTACTGAATGCTGTCGCAAAGGGCAGGACAGCCATTTAAATATGGAAATGGAATTTAATACACGTCTCTATAATAAGCCAGGTACAGGGCTTTAGGATAAATGAGGCTGTACAACAAAGAAAACACTATGGTGCCCTCTGGAAATTACAAACTACATATTTGGGCCACACAGAGGGAAATGACAGCACAACTACATTGCTATCACTTACCTAATTCAGCACGACCTCGGCTATCCGCTTTGGCCCATTCATGCTTTCGTAGGCTCCGGGCCACTTGTTCCCATGAGGCATCCTTTTTAACCCGGTCGCAATACGAGTTGGCACGGATGTCCCAAAGTTCGGGCCTCTCCTGGACCAGGGTAATCAATTTTTCAACGTTCCACCTTGGCATGGTGGCTGGTAAAAACTTGAAAAATGGCTGCCTCACCACACACCAGCTTGTCTGCACAGGAGGCTAGAAATTACCATATCCTGTGACCATATACTTCCTGTATCTATTTTTTTAAGAATTTATTGGCACAAGTTTTGGCAGACAATTTGACCATGTCAGAAGTATGAAATAAAACGGGCGCGGACACGGGCGCGGCCGCGGATGACAAACGGGTGTGCAAACGCGTTTTTCACGGCCCCATTGACTTGAATGGGGCCGCGAACCGTCAGCCGTGAAAAAAATAGGACAGGTTATATTTTTTCACGGGCACGAAACACAAGTCACGGGCGCGGGTGAAAAAACGGTGCAGTAGCCGAGTTTTCAACGGACCCATTGAAAGCCAATGGGACCGCAGAAACAAACGTTTGACGGAACAACGGCCACGGGTGCACACAACGGTCGTGTGCATGAGGCCTCAGTCTTGTACAGATTTTATTATGTCACTTATCAAGTGTCCAAAAATACAAAAAACACACTTGCAGTACCATGCGTTTTTAGTGCATTTTTTATGCTCAAAGCTGGGTTCAAACCTGGTCCTCTGGCAACGTTACATTGACGAAATTCTGTTTATCTGGCAAGGAGACGAGATTTCACTCCAGTCCTTTTTGTAGGAAATCAATGACAACACATATAATTTACAATTTACCTCGAATATCAGCCAGACTAAAGTAGAATTTTGGATATACAAATTACAGTGAATGGGGAAAGTTTGGTATGTAGTGCATACCAAAAACCGGTAGACAAAAACTGATATATACTATTTCCTAGTTGCCGACTTCCTAGGTGGCTACTAAATGTACCCACGGGACATTTTTTCCGTATCAAAAGAAATTGTACATAGGCCGAACAATTTGAGAAGGAAGCCAGAACTATGAAGAATCAATTTGAAGAAAGAGAATATCCAGTGAAATTAGTGGAAGCCTCTTTGAAAAAAGTCAGGGAAATGGATAGGGAACCCTTTTTTAACCACCTCCCGACCTCCTAACGCACGGATGCGTCCGGAAGGTGGTTGATTCATTCCTCCTGGACGCATCCGTGCGTCATCTCGCGATAGCCGAGATTTCCTGTGAACGCGCGCACACAGGCGCGCGCGCTCACAGGAACGGAAGGTAAGCAAGTGGATCTCCAGCCAGCCTGTCATTGATCACCCCCCTGTCATTGATCACCCCCCTGTAAGGCTCCATTCAGACGTCCCTATGATTTTTACGGATCCACTGATACATGGATCGGATCCGCAAAACACATACGGACGTCTGAATGGAGCCTTACAGGGGGGTGATCAATGACAGAGGGGTGATCACCCAAATAGACTCCCTGATCACCTCCGTCATTGATCACCCCCCTGAAAGGCTCCATTCATACGTCCGTATGATTTTTACGGATCCACTGATACATGGATCGGATCCGCAAAATACATACGGACGTCTGAATGGAGCCTTACAGGGGGGTGATCAATGACAAGGGGGTGATCACGCATATAGACTTCCTGATCACTTCCCTGTCATTGATCACCCCCCTGTCATTGATCACCCCCCTGTAAGGCTCCATTCAGACGTCCGTATGCGTTTTGCGGATCCGATCCGTGGATCCGTAAAAAATCATACGGACGTCTGAATGGAGCCTTACAGGGGGGTGATCACCCATATAGACTCCCTGATCACCCCCCTGTCATTGATCACCCCCCCTGTAAGGCTCCATTCAGACGTCCGTATGCGTTTTGCAGATCCGATCCATGTATCCGTGGATCCGTAAAAAATCATACGGACGTCTGAAAGGAGCCTTACAGGGGGGTGATCAATGACAGGGGGGTGATCACCCCATATAGACTCCCTGATCACCCCCCTGTCATTGATCACCCCCTGTAAGGCTCCATTCAGACATTTTTTTGGGCCCAAGTTAGCGGAAACTTTTTTTTGCTTTTGTTTTTTCTTACTAAGTCTCATATTCCACTAACTTGTGTCAAAAAATAAAATCTCACATGAACTCACCATACCCCTCACGGAATCCAAATGCGTAAAATAATTTTGACATTTATATTCCAGACTTTTTCTCACGCTTTAGGGCCCCTAAAATGCCAGGGCAGTGACCCCATTTCGGAAAGAATACACCCCATGGTATTCCGTGAGGGGCATATTGAGTCCATGAAAGATTACAATTTTTGTCCCAAGTTAGCGGAAAGGGAGACTTTGTGAGAAAATACAAAAAAAATCAATTTCCGCTAACTTGTGCCAAAAAAATAAAAATTCTAGGAACTCGCCATGCCCCTCACGGAATACCTTGGGGTGTCTTCTTTCCAAAATGGGGTCACATGTGGGGTATTTATACTGCCCTGGCATGTTAGGGGCCCGAAAGCGTGAGAAGAAGTCTGGGATCCAAATGTCTAAAAATGCCCTCCTAAAAGGAATTTGGGCCGCTTTGCGCATCTAGGCTGCAAAAAAGTGTCACACATGTGGTATCGACGTACTCAGGAGAAGTTGGGGAATGTGTTTTGGGGTGTCATTTTACATATACCCATGCTGGGTGAGATAAATATCTTGGTCAAATGCCAACTTTGTATAAAAAAATTGGAAAAGTTGTCTTTTGCCAAGATATTTCTCTCACCCAGCATGGGTATATGTAAAATGACACCCCAAAACACATGACTTATCCAGGTCATTCTGAGATAGTTTTTTCGTCACATATTGTACTTCATGACACTGCTAAAATGAAGTAAAAAAAAATCATTTTAGTTTATAAAAAAATACCAAATTTACCAAAAATAGATACATAGTATCCTCCAAAAATAGTTATTACTCTACATCCCCCATATGTCTACTTCATGTTTGGATCATTTTGGGAATGATATTTTATTTTTTGGGGATGTTACAAGGCTCAGAAGTTTAGAAGCAAATCTTGAAATTTTTCAGAAATTTTAAAAAACCCAATTTTTAGGGACCAGTTCAGGTCTGAAGTCACTTTGCGAGGCTTACATAATACATAAAATCTGAGGAAAGGGATTTAGGGATCATTATTTCAGAAGACTTAAAGGTAGACAGACAATGTCATAGAGCAGCAGGAAATGCTAGCAGAATGCTTGGGTGTATAGGAAGAGGCATTACCAGTAGAAAGAGGGAGGTGCTCATGCCGCTCCACAGAGCACTAGTGAGACCTCATTTGGAGTATTGTGCTCAGTACTGGAGACCATATCTCCAGAAGGATATTGATACTTTGGAGAGAGTTCAGAGAAGAGCTACTAAACTGGTACATGGATTGCAGGATATAAACTTACCAGGAAAGGTTAAAAGACCTTAATATGTATAGCTTGGAAGAAAGACGAGACAGAGGGGATATGATAGAAACTTTTAAATACATAAAGGGAATCAACAAGGTAAAAGAGGAGAGAATATTTAAAAGAAGAAAAACTGCTACAAGAGGACATAGTTTTAAATTAGAGGGGCAAAGGTTTAAAAGTAATATCAGGAAGTATTACTTTACTGAGAGAGTAGTGGGTGCATGGAATAGCCTTCCTGCAGAAGTGGTAGCTGCAAATACAGTGGAGGAGTTTAAGCATGCATGGGATAGGCATAAGGCCAACCTTCATATAACCCTAGTCATTAATTTGAGACTGGCAGGGGTCTGACTCAGCCGTTTAAGGACCATGGTGCTCCAGTGAGCACCGTGGCCTTCTCTCTGTGTACCTAGCACAGCGCTATCCATTTGATAACGGCGTGCTTGGTTTTGCAGCTCAGCCCCATTTATTCAGATGGATCTGAGCTGTTCCTGGGCCACGTGGCAGATGAATATGATGTCATATTGCCAAAGAAAAGGCATAAGAGCTCACGGAGCACCACAGCCTCTTCATACAGAAAAAAATGACTATTGGGCGGCATGTGTGAGATGTATTGTAAATGCAGACCTCATCCAGGTGGCAGATGCTGTTCCTACTTAATGATGATCAGTGATGGTCAGTTTGCAGTGCTGCCATCTTGACTCATCCATCCGGCGATGCACAGGTAAGCCTTTACCTGTGCCTGTGCCGGTCTGAAATAAAATGAGGTCACCGGGAGCAGGCAGTTCCGAGAACAGCCACCGGGGGCCTTCATCGGGCTGTTCTAGGAACTGCCTGCTCCCGTTGATGACATTTGATTTCAGACCGGCTCGCGGCACAGGTAAGGGCTTACCTGTACATCACCGGATGGGTGAGTCAAGATGGCAGCCTGCATGTGTTCGCTGGCGAACACTGCGAACTGACCATCACTGATGATGATGACAGGGAGATCAGTGTTTTGCGCACAAGATAACAACAAAGTAGCCTTGTTCATTGAAGACACATGGAGTCATTTATCAAACTTGGTGTAAAGTAGAACTGGCTTAGTTGCCCATAGCGACCAATCAGATTTCACCTTTCAGTTTCCAAAGGAGCAGTCAAAAATGAAAGGTAGAATCTGATTGGTTGCCATGGGCAACTAAATCAGTTCAAGTTTAAACCAGTTTGATAAATGACCCTGAAGGATTCTATTAAAATCATGGGTAGCACATTCTTCAAAGATGAATCTAACCACTTTGAAAGCATAAGGAAGTTCTCTACACCTGCACAATGGCACTATGCTCCACCCCATCTCAACCCTTTAGTTTGTGCCACCAGACCAGGGTCCTCTAGTGTCTTTGCAAATTCTTCTTGGTTGACAAGTCCAGAATTCTCTAAGCCAGACCAATGAGACTTCTATTGAAGGTGTCTTCAGTATCCAAGACTCAGATAATGATCCAGAGATTTGTTTTGAAGGTAGTTCCCTAGTCACCAAATCCAATCCAATCCAAAGTTTTGCTTGGGCTGTCAGGGTTTCGAACGCTGATCCATATGGCTAAGACTTGTAGGCGCTATCATTAGTTCACACTTGTGCAGTGCTATCGTACTGAGAACATCAAGGAAATGTCACTATTTGTTTTAAATGATGATTAAAAGTATTTATTAAATTATATTTTTTACTTTCATTAACTTGTATTTTCGGATTGTATTTTTTTGAATGTTTTATTTGTTTTATGGCAGCAGCCATGTTATTGAGCTGCTGACTATCTGGGAACGGTAGCTCTATAGATTGCCTTACAGCAGTTCACTGTACGTAAGAGAATAGGGATGGGAGCCAACCCTATCCCTAATACACCAGGGTGTACTGCGCATGCGCCTCTCTCCTGCCTGTACTAAGAGGCAGGACATTGCAGAGCAGAGGGAGGCAGCCTGTCACTCCCGGCATGGGAATACACCTTTCTCACTGCAATACACAGTTTTGTATATTACCGTTAGGGCTCATTTAGACGGCGGTATACTGTCCGCAAAAACGCGGAAAAGAAACATGTCCTATACTTGTCAGTGAAAATCAGGACATGGCCTTATAGAAGTTTATGGATCAGCAAAAAAACTGAATGCAATCCATTTTTTGGCGGCCATGCTGAACTATCCGCAAAAAAACAGATTGCATTCTGTTTTTTTTGCTGATCCATAGACTTCAATAGCGTCATGTCCTGATTTTCACTGACAAGTATAGGACGTATCTTTTTTTTTTTTTTTTTGCTGAGCCGTGCAATGAAAAGGGCCACATAGAAGTGAATGGGACAGCATCTAATCCGCAAAAAAAGGGATCCACATTTTTGCAGACAGCATACGGCCGTCTGAATGAGCCCTTATGGAGAGTATTGCTGTGCCGCGGGTGTGTATTCCACGCATGCTGATACAGCAAGGGGAATACGCACCCGCGGCACTGCATTATACATCTCTATAGCGGCAATACCCATATGTGAAATGACTACTGAATGCAGGTATGTGGCTGGAAATGTGGAGGTTAGGTGGCTGTAGCTGGCAAATACAGGGGCGAAGTCTGGCAAATATGAGGAAGGGGGCTGTGGCTGGCAAATATGGGGGGAAGGAGGTTGTGGCTGGCAAATATGGGGGGAAGGGGGGTTGCTGCTGGCAAATATAGGGGTGGCAGGTAAAAAGTGTGAAAGGTCCCTGTGGCTGGCAATTGCGAGGGAAGGAGGCTTTGGCTGGCTAATTTGGTGGTGGACTGTGGCTGTAAAATATGAGGAATGGAGCTGGCTAATATGGAGGGCTGCTACTGGCAAATACATGTATGAGGGGGGGGGGGGGGGGGGGTTGGTAATTATAAGGGTACCTATAGTCACAAGTGTTGCTGGACATATATGGGTGGGCACCTGTAACTATCTGTAGCTGCCTGCATAATTTCCAGCCACAGATTTACCCATAAGTGCCAGCCATGCTGTACACTGTTGGGCCCTGCAAAAAAAACAGGCAATTGTGATGATGTCACTGCACCACGTGTGTCCAGATGCAGGCGGTCGCAATGACATGGTCACAACGCCTGGGACCCAACGTACTGCTTCACAGGCTTCAGGCCTAATAAACTAGGCATGAGGGTGAAGAGCGGGGCAGGGAACCTCATGCAATTGAATTTAGGCGGGACCTGCAGATTCCGGCTGGGTACACACACACCTGCTGCGGCCCCATCAAACATCTCGTGATATGTCATCAATATAAAATACCCGGAAAACCTCTTTAAAGAGAACCTGTCACTGGGATTGTGTGTATAGAGCTGAGGACATGGGTTGCTAGATGGCCGCTAGCACATCCGCAATACCCAGTCCCCATAGCTCTGTGTGCTTTTATTGTGTAAAAAAAACATATGCA